>NW_027069559.1:1037100-1077316 GCF_002906115.3 Quercus suber | reverse complement strand
AAAAAAAAAAAAAACCATCAAAACCAATTAACCAAATAGCCTAGTCCTATACCCATCCATTGAAAAAACCACTTGGCTCAATTTAAAAAACATATAAGCAGTCATATTAACCCATTAAGCCCAAAAGCCAACCCGTGCACATCAAGTGTTCTTCAGCTTTGTAGAAATTTTCCATATTAGTGTTTTGTGACTCCAAGTTTGAGCTGAAAATGACTGCCTTTGATAGAGAATTTGAAAAGGAGATTAAGAAGGCTGGGAATACACTCCTTAACGCTCCTTCCTCCATTGATGATCTCCTCACTCTTGTTGATAAAGTTGAAAATTTGTTAGCATATGTGGAGCAAGAACCATCCAAATCAATGCGAGATGCACTTTTACCCTCAATGAAGGAACTAATCACTAATAAACTTTTGCAACATGTTGAAATGGATATGAAGGTTTCAGTTTTATCTTGCATTATTGAGATTACAAGGATGACAGCACCAGATGCCCTATATAAGGATTAGTAAATGAAAGAAATATTTCAATTGATTTTGGCAGCATTTGAAAATATGTCTCATGTGTTTACTCGCTCTTACAATAAGGTGGTTTCAATTCTTGATACCATTGCAAAGGTCAAGTTATGCTTGGTGATGCTGGATCTTGAGTGTGATGCATTGGTTGTTGAGATATTTCAAAGTTTCTTGAAGATAATTAGGTTTAACCATCCACCTGTTGCACTTTCAGCCATAGAAACAATTATGAATTTGGTCATAGATGAAAGTGAAGACATTTCCTTGGATCTTCTCAGTTCAATTTTTGCTAGTATAAGAAAGGAAAATCAAAATGTTTCACCTATTTCGTGGAAATTGGAGGAGCAAATAATCACTAGGATTAATGCCTAGCTAGAAAAGATAATGGCACCCACTTAAAAACTACCCAGCAAGCTTGGGTGCACATGATGTGAAAGTTGAAGTGGTTGAATGTGCTTCTAATCAACCCTCCATAGTGCTTAAAGATCTACATCTTGGTGAAGTTGAAGAGGTTAAAACTACATTGTTTCCTATGGTTCATAAGGTTCAAGATGAGATTATACTGATTCCACATATTGATTTTGTTATTCCAAATGAGTTTGATGTGGTGGAATTCAAGGTTTTTCTTTTCTCTGTGCTCCCTAAGGTAATTCTAGACTTGAAGCAAGTGTTACTTGTCAACATTCTACTCCTTCAATACTTTAAAACTCGATGTCGAGTTTTCTCCAATCAGAGGAGAATGATGCGGGAGACGTAAGAAGATTATTATTTAGTATCATTTATGTTTGCAACTCAATTGTATTTTTATGTTTTAGGTCCTAGTAATTTATTAGGCTATTAGTATTTTAATTTGGAAGTAAGGTTATTTTTGTAATAAGACAATTAGTTTTCCTAGTCAATTAGAACTAGGGTTTAACAATCCTTTATAAGCAACCTATTGTATTCCTTGAGGGATAGTTGATATTTTAATGAATGAAAAAAATAGCTGTTTGGTCTCTTTTGGTCTGGTGCTGACTCTAGGTCCACCCTAGGTGCTGACTCCTAGTGGTTTTCTCGCTTGGTGCTGACTCCAAGAAAGGCCTAGGTGCTGACTCCTAGGTCATATCTCTTTATTTTATTGTTGTTTCAATTTTGTTCTGGTTGTCCTGCGTCAGTTTGAGTCTTCATTTGCTTCATCTGAGCAATCATGTTGTGAACACCTTTCATGAGCTTTTTAGATAATTCCTTTAATTCCTTGGTAGATTGTTCAAAAGTGTGCTGATGACATAAAATGGGATGAGGATTCATCCTATTTGCTTCAACTTGAAAAGTACTACATTGAGATTGTGGTAGATACTTAGCTCGAAAGTATGGTGACAAATACTCATCACAAAGCTTTTCTTAAATATCTTTCTACACACTAATGGCAGGTTCATACTTTAGATAGTGGAAATATTCAAGATCCTCCCAAAATATTTGTGCTCCACCTCTTAACTTCAATTTTGCATACCTAACATTTTTGTTATCTGCAAAATTTGCTTGCTCAAAGAATTGCTCCATCCCATTCATCCAGTTGACAAAATCCCATTAATTACTTTTACAACCATCAAAATAAGGTGCTTTTGATATTACCATAGCTCACTAGGCAAAAAGATTTTGCCAACTTGACTTGCTAAGTATGGCCCACTAAATAAGGCACTGTCGTGGCCTTGCCAAGTAAAACCTGACTTGTAACAATAGTGATGAGCAGGTTTGGTGGGGCCGATGGTTTGTCAATTAAAGGCAAAAGGTTGTATTGATTGATTTCTTTATTTTAAACTAGAGCTAAGGGTTTAGGTATAAAGCTGGGCTTAGGGTCTTGTTAATGAACCTATTGTACTCCTTGAGGGATAGTTGATATTTTAATGAGTGAAAAAAATGGCCGTTTGGTCTTTTTTGGTTTGGTGCTGACTGTGTACAATGAGTTTGTTGTTTGGGCTGGGTTAGGTAGTTTAATGAGTTTTGATTTGATTTCTTTATCTCAGATGGACCAGGTCAAGTTGTTCTTAGTGGGAAAACACTGTGGGGTTGCAAATTAAAAAATGATAGGGAACAGTTTGAACAGAAAATAAGGTGCTGGGTTTTTAAATCAAATAAAAGGCTAGTTATTGTTACCTTTGAGATGGAATCGCTGGTTTATGGAGGGATTGCGGAGGCATGGTGCTAGGCAATTGAGGATCATGGTGGCGCAATATCAAGAAGAGGATGGTGTTGGGGCTCACTGTGGTGCGATCTAACAGACGTGGGATGGCAGCGTTGGCTTTCCAATGGGTGGTGGCATGTGAAGAAACTTCTTGAAAGAATCGTACCAAGTCTAGCCGTTGCGTTTGTTGGTTGTTCGGTCTAAGAGCTTGGGTTGATGGGTAACCTTCTGGTGGCAGAAAAAAATACGGTGAATGGATTTTTTTTTTTTTTTTTTGTAATATTTTTCTGGTTTGGATTGATTATGATGATGCTTCAAACAAATCGGTGTTTGCTCTGATACCCAAACTAACGTAGGACAACCAGAACAAAATTGAAACAACAATAAAATAAAGAGATATGACTTAGGAGTCAGCACCTAGGCCTTACTTGGAATTAGCACAAAGCGAGAAAACCACTAGGAGTCAGCACCTAGGGTGGACTTGGAGTCAGCACCAGACCAAAAGAGACCAAACGGCCATTTTTTTTATTCATTAAAATATCAACTATTCCTCAAGGAGTACAATAGATTGCTTATAAAGGATTGTTAAACCCTAGTTCTAATTGGCTAGGAAATCCTAATTGCCTTATTACAAAAATAACCTTGCTTCCAAATTAAAATACTAATAGACTAATAAATTACTAGGACCTAAAACATAAAAATACAATTGACTTATAAATATAAATAATACTAAATAATAATTTTCTTGCGTCACCTGCATCAACATTCCTGCAACCTTAAGGGTTGGAAATAAAAGTTATTGACCATGGATTAAAAAGCAAATGCAATAGCATGAAAAGAAGAACATAAAGTTACCTCTATGTGAATTAGAATTAAACGGCCCAAAGAAAACATTTGTAATATGGCTTCATTGCCTTCTTCTTTTTTGTTGAACATATTAGTTACTAACTAGGGTCTGTCCATTTCTGAATGTCATTCCAAAATTGGGCAACTGCTGATGGGAAAAAACAAGAGAGGCATTTCTTAGGTCATTCACTCCACTCTTGGTGGTAACATTCCATTCTCCCCCACACTCTACACACCTTTGTATTAGATCACCTAAATCTGTAACACTAAGCCAATAAAATTAGCACACTAGATTTCATACCCTAACAAATAATGATTTTTTTTTTTTTTTTTTGTAATATTTTTCTGGTTTTGGATTGATTATGATGATGCTTCAAACAAATCGGTGTTTGCTCTGATACCCAAACTAACGTAGGACAACTAGAACAAAATTGAAACAACAATAAAATAAAGAGATATGACTTAGGAGTCAGCACCTAGGCCTTACTTGGAGTTAGCACAAAGCGAGAAAACCACTAGGAGTCAGCACCTAGGGTGGACTTGGAGTCAGCACCAGACCAAAAGAGACCAAACGGCCATTTTTTTTATTCATTAAAATATCAACTATTCCTCAAGGAGTACAATAGATTGCTTATAAAGGATTGTTAAACCCTAGTTCTAATTGGCTAGGAAATCTTAATTGCCTTATTACAAAAATAACCTTACTTCCAAATTAAAATACTAATAGACTAATAAATTACTAGGACCTAAAACATAAAAATACAATTGACTTACAAATATAAATAATACTAAATAATAATTTTCTTGCGTCACCTGCATCAACATTCCTGCAACCTTAAGGGTTGGAAATAAAAGTTATTGACCATGGATTAAAAAGCAAATGCAATAGCATGAAAAGAAGAACATAAAGTTACCTCTATGTGAATTAGAATTAAACGGCCCAAAGAAAACATTTGTAATATGGCTTCATTGCCTTCTTCTTTTTTGTTGAACATATTAGTTACTAACTAGGGTCTGTCCATTTCTGAATGTCATTCCAAAATTGGGCAACTGCTGATGGGAAAAAACAAGAGAGGCATTTCTTAGGTCATTCACTCCACTCTTGGTGGTAACATTCCATTCTCCCCCACACTCTACACACCTTTGTATTAGATCACCTAAATCTGTAACACTAAGCCAATAAAATTAGCACACTAGATTTCATACCCTAACAAATAATGGTAGAAATTAAATAAGTTGAAAATTGGTCAATTAGCTAGCTCACCTTTCTTGACCCACCATATAATATGGATTGCTCAGGAGATGGCCATGATATACTTCCTTGCTGCAGAATGAACTGATAAAGGAGTATCTTCTGTAGCGCTTTCTAAAATGTGCATCCATGAGTGACACCTTGCTTCATCATAAAATGTATTTCCCCAAATTTGATGTTTGGTTGAAATAAGACCAAAAGAGAATTAGATTTTTATAGATGGAGAAAATTACAAGTAGAAACAGAAAGATGATTAAGCAGAAATATTGAGATATGCCTTACAGTAGAAGACATAATCTAAGGTATTTTGTCTCCTCTTCTTGCCTGAATCCCTGATGGTCAGCTTGTGCACTTTACACACTTCCATGTAACGAAATACTTCAAACTCTAAGACAAGAAATAAGTATACAATATTAATTTATAAATAAATAACTTGCAAGTACCTATCCCTATAACCTTAAAACTTGATAACTACCAATTTTTTTTTTTTTTTTTTTTTAAAGCTTTGAATGCCCCTCTCTTTCTTCTTTATAGTAGTATTACTCATAGAATTGTTATACCCAATGCACAAAAATCATGTTGTGGAGTGTACTTACCATTGCACCATGGTCTGACTTCTAGTATTACTCAAAGAATGAAGAAATAATAATTTTCTAGCATTGATAAGCAAAGAGAAAAGATTATGTACAAATGTTACTAGCATCTTTGAAGTCATAATAGAGCTTTCTACAAAAAGCTCCATGATATGATGTTAAGATTAAATGAGGGTCAAAGAGAGAAATTTTTTACATGATGTGTAGATTGAAGGAGGGCATTCTTAGGTCGAAAAAAATAATTATTGACCATGGAACAAAAAACTAATGCTGAAATAAATTAGAAAAAAAGAAAAGAAAAGAAAAGAAATAGAAAGACCAGAGTAACCTATACAAGAAACACTATTTAGGAAGTTTGGACTAATCTTAACAGGGCAAAGATGTATTGACCCCTTTGGCAAATCAATTAATTAATTATCCAAGTTAATTAATTAAGTCAATTTAACATACAATGGCGTGGTAGCACAAACAAATCACCAACTAAACTAAATGCAACAGAAAATAAATTTAACACGGGTGATTTGTTTACGAATAGGGAAAGCTATCGAGACAAAACCCCACCAGGTGAATTTAAGGTCACTACTCCCGAGAATTCATTATTATCAATCATAAGCGGTTACAAGTAAAAAGAATTCCAGTACCCAATACCAACCTACAGTTGAACCCTTACCCCAATACCCAATTGGGCTTGTGTTGTAGCGGCAATCTCTTCGTTCAATGCACGAATCCCAGTATGTGACTAACCAATGATGCACGGATCACAGTACGTAGCTAACACACCATCTTGAGGAAGATATTGGCTGCAAAGTTTTTCAGTTCATCAACAATGAAGATCAAGAAGCTCCTTGATTATAAAACCCTTGGCGTAAAGACGCAGTAACTTCTACAAAGAATATGATGAACTAGAGCAATTTTTGTCTCTAGTCACAATATGCGTGTATTCTGTTTTCAACGCCTTGCATCCCTTGTGATGACTTTTAAAATAATCCTTATATATGTCTGGAGTTGTGAGAAAAGAAACCCTACACAAATACTCAAGGATATGCATGTAATCAGATCTGAAAAATCTGAGTTTGTAATTCTCGACAATATAACTTTGTGTTGAGCTTTAGCAGTAATTCTCGATAGAAAGATTCCATCGAGACTTTTTTCAAGCTTTAATGAGTAGCGGATTCTTCATTTGTTTTTTGTTCAGATTTGCATGGTTTTAGTACTTAACTTGAACACTTGTTTCTTGAAGTACTTAACTCATCCTAAATCTGCCCAATTACAAGTAAAGTGCATTTTGTCAAAGGATTAGTCAGTTACATAAATATGTCCCTAACAATCTCCCCCTTTGGCAATTCGTGACAAAACCACAACAAACAAATGAATCATGAGAGAAGTTTTAAATCACTAAACTCATAATCACTTGTTGAAATACCAAAAAAATCTAACCCTAACATAAACTCTTGAAAAACTTTGCAAGAAAAGAGTTCATGGCATGGTAGACTTTCACAACCTATCTTTCTGAAACATTTAAACAAAACCCATCAAGGCATAATGTGTGAAACAAAAATAAAGATTGCATAAATAAAGAAACATGTGTATAAAGAGAGAAAAGAAACAATATACGTAGAGATAGGTGAAGAAACATACATCATCATATATATATGAAAAGGTAAAGTACAATGTATGTCAATAAATGGTCACAAGACCGGTATACAGGAGGCTAATGTAAAGAAAGAAAAGAAAAGTACATGTAAACCTCATTACATCCCTCAAAAGATATACACACTCCCCTTAACAAAAATGTCATATACTAACTCTCCCCCTAAGTACAAGACTACTCTCATCCAAAACTACTCCTCCTTTTTGTCACGAATTACAAAGGACAAGTCACCGAGAGGTTGTCATCTCGTCATTACCGAGAGAGCTAGCATTGTCCTCATCAACCAAGGCCTCTGGAGAAAGAGATGGAGAGGGAGCGAAATTGCCAAGGCGAGACTGTCTGTGGGCAATGCGACAGACTTGGGTGTTAATCTGACACATCTCATTTGTGAAACAGTCAAGACGTCCACCAAAGTCAGCCTCCATCGGTTGAAGTTGCGCTATGATGGCTTCTAGGGTCACATCTGCTGCCAAAGAAGAAGGAGCAGAGGTGGAAGGAGGCGAGGAAAAGGGAGTCGCAAGAGCTATAGGATCGTCTGCCTCCACTCGTGGCCACTTTGGTCGAAGCTGGGCCTCGCTTCGCTGAACAAAACCGGCGCTGATGGCACCCATGGTGGTGAAGTAAGGAGAGTCAGAAATGGGGATGGAGAAGTGTCGGAGGATTCGCGTGATATTTGAAGGAAAGATGAGTTTATCACGGGTCGTCGTATCCTGATACACATCGAGGATAGATGTGATGAAGTGAGAATGGAAGTCAATAGAGAGGTCCTCAAGAAGAGACAAAAGAAAGCGAGCACGAGGCTCAGTGATAGAGTTATAGTGAGACAAACGAGTAAGAGTAAATGTCATCACTATGTTAAGGAACCTCGGCCTTTGGTAAAGCCCGAGCATAGGGTGTTTTGCTTACCACCCCATGAGGAAGGTGTCTCACAAAAGTGAGACAGAAGCTTGTTTTTAGACATAGTCTGAAGACGCTCACAACCGAGGTAGTCAGGATGCGTTACCCTTGGAACGTGTAGTACCTCGGATATAAGATCTGGGGTAACTATGATACGTGTACCTTAGAATGTCATGACAAACTGAGGTACAGAGGTATCTATACCATGTATATTGGAGTAAAACTCCTGTATAAACATGATGGGACACCTCATGGGTCTCTTAAGTAGAGATTCTCGGCCTTGAGTCCGAATGATAGAGGGGAAAGGAGTGTCGAAAAAGTCCGATAGGATAACCTAGCATTCCGGATGAACGCCACGTTTCTGGAAGTTCTCCGAGAAGTCCTTTCGGGCCTTCCTATCACGGAACTGAACATGAAGAGGGGGAATGGGATTAGAAGAAGAAGACCCAGAACCAAGAGGATTCCGAGCCAAAGTGGATTTACGCGCTTTGGGTGCTGTAGCGCAGTTTATCTCTAAGAGAGAGAGAGAGAGAGAGAGAACACAATCACAACTCAGAAACAAAGAATAGAAAGGAAAGAACATATGCATGAACGTGTGACGTGCAAAATTTAAAAAGCATTATGGGTATAAACCCAATCCAAACCTATCAACACACAATCAACACTAGACAAATACACATCTAAAATGCATGAAACATTGTTATAATGTAGTGAGAATGCAATGCATGAGTATATAACACCAAATCAACAACACCTAACCCAAAAATTTCACCAAAAAAAAAAAAAAAAAAAACTCAAAAACCCCAAAATTTTTTTAAAAACCCAAAACCTAGGTCTAAAATGCATGAATGCATGTAAATGAAGGGTTGAAGAACACTTACCAAGTGATTAAGGCTTGATCTAGGCTAAAAATCATGTGGGTAGAAAGATTGGAGTGAAAGAAAAGTGTTTAGGGTGAGGGAGAAAGATTTTCTGTTGAGAGAGAATGAGAAAAGTGAGATCAGATTCGCCTCAGCTATATATAGAAAACTCAGCTTGATGGATCGACGTTTCTGTTGAGGATCTGTCGTGCACTAAATCCCGATAGAAGTGAATCTATCGAGGTGCTGTCGAGGATTTGTCGACGGCAAAATGATTTCGATGGATCGAGAAGCTGTCAAGAATCTATTGAGGAGAAACCTAGAAATCTCGATGGATCAAGAATCTGTCAAGATCTATCAAGAAGAGAGAAAGAAGGGCTCGATAGAAAGAAATCTGTCGAGAAGTTGACGAGATTGACAAAAAAAGGTGTTTTCAAGAAAGGAAAAACATATAAGGATGAACACAACAAGCAAGCTACCCAAACAAAGATCTAATCAACATGTTAAGCTCTCAAAACATCTCTCAACATATAAGCAAAGCATTCATAGATCCAAAACACACACACACACACACACACACACACACACAAAATAATTCTAACCAATTTTATATTTCAAAAACAAGTTAAGACAGTTTAGTGAGCATATATTAACACATGTATTCTTTGTGATGGCCAAATCATATTGTACCTGCACATGTATTAAAAGTAGGAAAGAGTTTGCGTGTTGTGTGTGAAAACATAGCAATAGTGCATAAGTGTCTCATGTTATGAAGATTTGAGATATGAGAAAATCAAATACACTCACACACAATCATAACTGCTTAATGGAGACTATTACCTTTGAGGTCCATCCTATAACTCCCACATCTTCCAAAAACACGCTTGCAACCATATTTAAAAGTATTTTGATTCTTTTTGCTTTTATTTTCTTTGCATATTTTTCTTTTTGAACATATCATGCATGGATATATAAGAGAGAAAAGAAGTAGCCAATTATGTAAGCCAAAACATCACAATTTTGCTATGCCGAAGATCTTCCCCTCTCCACTTTTTAAGGTGCCCTTTTCAATATGGGAAACTATGGATTGAAACAAATAGCAAGTATTTATCAAATTTTCCCACTCTTCCCCATCTTTATTGACAAGAAACACATCACTAACACTAGAAATCAATGTTCATCCAGATTCAAGCTTTTAAAGTTGTAACATCAAACCCTGAAGATTAGCAACTATACATTCAAGCCCTCAAAATCAAGGATAGAAGGTTGCATAAGTTGTAGAATAGCAACTATACATTCAGTCTGGGTTCTTTTTTTTAAAAATTAATAAAAATTCTTCCTTAACATTCACACATTCCTGTAATGTTACAAATAGTGGGCCTACTAGATAGAATCAATGGTGATGGTGTCATTGTGAGTTTGGCCTAAATTTGACAAAGTTGCTAGTAATTTCTGAGAGATAATTAAAATAATAAATCGATGTTTCAGCCAAATGATAGAAGTAGTAGAAGAGGAAGAAGTTACCATTTATTGGTTCAAATTTGCTGACACACGCTCACACACAGATTTTAAGATTTCATCTACATGCCCTTAAGAAAACCATTGGTGACAGTGTCGTTATGAGTTTTGCCAGAATTTGATAAAATTACGGAAGGTCATTGTTTATTTCCCTGAAATCAAGAAAATGAGCAAGGCCCATATAAATATTAAAAAGCAAATGAAACAGAAAGAGGATGAAATAAGCGTCCGTTTAAGATCTACTTATTTTGATTAAACTAAAAACTTTTTGCTGAAAGTACGGTAGATAAAGGTAAAAGTTAGTTGAAATAGTACAGTAAGACCTATGGATAGTAGCAAAAAGTGCAGTGAAACCCATAAATAGTAGTAAAAATAAGCTGAATAGTAAAATAAGTTGACAAAACTAATTTTTGCCAAACAAATCCTAAGTAGGAAAAAGTTACCTATCCATATCAAGCAGATGACGTTTCAGAATCCGAGGACATTTCAAAATTTCAATCCTTAAAGAAGAGCATAATTCGAATCCCTAAAGAAAACCATGAGTTATTTGAGATTAGTGTACCGAAATCAAGAAAATGAGCAAGACCCATATAAATATTAAACTGCAAATGAAATAGAAAGTGGTAGGCATTTGAGTTGTTTACTTTTACATGCAAATGAGTTAAAATTTTGTGACTCTGTTCATTTGATTAGTCCATCTAAAATTTGAGCTTTTTATTATTTTAAATTATTTGTGAAATTTTATTTAAAAAATCAAGCAATTTTGGATACATCATAAACAATATAGCTGAATCTAAGCAACAACAATAAACTCCGCTAATTCAAATTTATGTGAATATGATAAATTTCATAAATCTACATTGTTAGTAATTTATTTTCTTTGGGAATTTTAACAAGAAAATGAGAATATTTAATGATAGATATTGTTTTCAAAATAAAAGAAGAATAAGGAGAACGAGTTACCACGTCATAACCTCAGGATCATCAGCTAATTTGATGATTGGGATGTGAGAAATGTTGTGCCAGTCCTCTCCTGTCTCTCTTCGGCAACGTTTCTTGATAATTTGACAATCACCGATCTCCAATTCCTTTAATGGAGTTGTACGCAAGAAATCCGGCAATGACTTCAACTTTCCACATTTGTGAATTTTCAACTTTTGAAGACATGGCATTATAGTAATACAGTCTTTGTCTTCTTTTCCTCCTCTCGTTCCTCCAATCCATTCTTCCCACTCGAACAAACCATAAAACGTGAGATATTTCAAATTTGGGAATATTTTCATGTCTTCTTTCTTGTTTTTAGATTCTATTCCCAAAAATTCAACTCCCACTTTTTTCAATCTATGCGCAAACACTATAGTTAATGATTCGAGGCACGGATTCATCCCCAAAGGAGGCAAACTCATTAACTCTATGGTGTGACCGAGATAAAGCTCTTTTAAATTGGTTAAAGACGCCAACCAAATAGGAGACATTGTGGTGCCCACGTACTTACTAATGCGTAACTTCTCCAAGCCTTGAGGTGGCTCTAACGCATTTAACATTAATACATTACTTTGAATTCTTCTATCATTTGGAGCTAAGGCAATTGGACTATCCCCTTTATTAAAATATAGAGACAAATCACGAAGGTGGTGCAAAATTTTTAGTTCTTCAAGTTTACATCCTTTGCTATCCTCATCACTTATGAGGACACCATTTAATGTTCTAAGAGACGTCAATCTTCCAATCCCTCTTGGAATCACTAAATTATATCCAATAAGAAGTCTTAAGTTAATTAATTTACCTATCCCCTGTGGTAATATTCTAGGCTGAGAAATAGGAACATGCCTAAGTCTCAAAAATTGTAAATTGCATAGATTACATATAGTTTCTGGCAACACCCATTTGCCACAAGAAAAACGCTCTTCGCACCAATACAAATCAAGATACCTTAAATGTATTAAATTTCCTATTGTATCCGGAAGTTCCATTCCGAATTGCAAAGTCAATACCCGTAAACGGCTAAAATTTTGGACTAAATTGGACATGTTATAATCACCATGATTAAAAAAGATGACAGTGCGTAGATTTTTGGATCTATCAGTAGATGGAGGAAATTGGGATCCTATTGTATATCCCAAATGTTGAGCTTCAGTAATTGACTGTGCAAAGTCATGTACTATATCATGCATTTTGTACCTCGTTCCAAACTGTATATATTCCCTGCATTCTTGGAATAAAGAGCGAATTACTAAATTTTCAAAGTATTCTTGTGCCATGATTTCCACCTCCACATTTCCCTTTGACTCAACAAATCCGTGTGCTGTCCACATATATACCAACTCATCGACATAAAAGACATGATCTTTCGGAAAGATAGCACAATATGAGAAACACCGTTTCAGTGGTGATGACAAATCATAATAACTCAATAACAACGGTGCAAAAAGACCTCTTTCAACATCTTCTAATTCCCACAAATTGTTATTCAAAACATTCCTCCATTCTTCTCTACTTTTCTTAAAGTGCAGAAGACTCCCTAGAGTCTTTGCAGCTAAGGGCAAACCTTTGCACTTCTTTGATATTTGTCTGCCAAAGTCTTCTAGTTGTTCACATTGCTGAGGATCCTTATCAAAAAATGCTATTTTACTAAACACCAACCAACAATCTTCCTCAGACAATTCCTCCAACTTGATCGTATTTGCACTTTCCATCATCTTTGCAACTTTGTCTTTACGTGTGGTGACTAGAATTTTACTACCTTGGGAACCACAATTTTTGAGTGCATCTCTAAATGGCTTCCACATTGCATAGTCTTCAGTCCACACATCATCAAAGACAAGAAAAAACTTCTTTCTCCCAATTAATTCACAAATTTTTTCCAACAAACTGTGCAATTCAGTAATTTTGGGGTCACCACCTGCAAGAGCTTCAATGATTGCTTTGGCAACTTTACATTGATCAAAAGGTTCAGAAACACAAACCCAAATTCTTTTCTCAAATTGATCTTTCACCTCATGATGATTAAAGGCTAGTTGGGCAAGAGTTGTTTTTCCGATACCACCCGTGCCCACCAAAGAGATGACATGGGGGCATTTTTCTTTTTCAGTACCCTTGCCCAATAGGATGCTCACTAGATCATCCTTAACCTTATCACGACCGAGAATATCAGACACATCGACATAAGAAGTAGTTTTTGGTCTCTCAACTACTTCTTCTATGGGCCTACTCAATTCAAACCCGTACGTCTCCCTCTCTTTGTAAATCTCATCTAATTTTTCGGTAAGTTCTTTTATCTTATGAGCAATATCAAGATGCTGTAAAAGATTAGGAACTGAGAAATTGAAGTTGGGGGTGATGGTCCATACCTTCCTCTTCTTAGCAGTACTAGTTTCAGCTTTTTCTTCTTCTTCGAATTCTTTTTGTTGTTTTTCAATCTCTGCTTTGATCATGACAGTGTTCCACTCATCCAACACGTCGTCGATCTCGTACGATACGCCTTTGAGCTTATCTAACCAAAGCTTCACAGCTTCCTCCTTCAGCTGCCTCTTCTCAGCATCATTGAGCACTGCCTGAATGGTACGGAATTTGGTTTCAAGCTTTTGGACTTCTTCCTTAACAGTTACAGTCAACTTGAACTCTGAAGAAATTAAAGAACCAAGCCGCTCCACGATTGCAGAAAGTAGAGCACCAGCCATACTTTGGAAATGGAAATTTGCTGAATAACACAAGACAATAGAAGAGCCTGTGAAAGAGTAGGTAGATGGTGAAATGGTTGATTATTCAGGAGAAACCAAATAGCAAATAGTCTAGCTGCTCAAAATATAATAATAAAGTTGAGGAACCACGTTATCTCAAAAAGCAAGGCCACCTCTGGTCAATCAATGAATAAGTCCACATTGTACATCATCATGGGTCCTATTGAAATATTCAACTAATTTTTAACTCTCTTTTCTTTTTCTTTTTTTTTTTAATATACTTTTAGCAAAAAATTTCTATTTCAACTAAATAAGTCCACATTGTACATCATCATGGGTCCTACTGATTTTTTATTTTTTATTTTTTATTTTCTTGAAATTTTGCAAGTATGGAAGATATTATAAGAACATGCAATTTAATGATTAAATTTTCAAAATTCACATATAATAAAAAGATATAGAAAAAGTTTCAAGGATTTTTCACTAATTATGAAAATTTGTATGATTTTAAACTAATTGTTTACTATTTATTTTTCTCAAAATTATACATTAATTATTTTTGCATACACTGTGTTATATATTGCCATATGCACTCTATCTCACAACTTGATTTCAATTATAAAGCTTAAAGGATTTTAGTTATAATTGTTGTTAGTGATAATACACTAAAATATAATAAAATCACACAAAATTAAAAATTAGAGCAAAACAAAAATTGGAGATGTATAATATAGAAAAAAAATACACAAAAAAATAAAATAAAATTGGATTGAGGTACAACCAGGGATGAAGCTAGGTGTAACACCCTATAATTTTATTACTAATTTCTTTCTTATACATAAATTAAAAAGAAGGCCCACAATTAAATGGATTTAATTGATTTGGGCCTAAGATATTTAAATCACATAATTATTATGGTATAAGAGGCCCAAGTAAGATGGCATAAGTATATATATTGGCCTTGATAAGTTAAAAAAAAGAAAAAAAAAAAAACTCTAGCATTTTTCCTCTTAAGTTACACGTGTATATACATAAGATGGTTTCTTTCGTTTCAGCCACAACACACGATTAAGCTTTTCTTTTCTTCTACGCGACTTTGCGTGGAAATTGCAGGTAAGATTTTCTCTTGCTCTAAATTTAGGAAGTTTGAATATTCAATGGCTAGCAATTGTCATGAACCTAATCTATCATTATATTAATAGAAAAAGGGCTCCTATAATTGGTATTATATTAGATTAGGAATGATGCATATGGTTGTATGTCAGGAAAGGGGTACTCCATAGGCTTTGAGAATTGCACTTGATAGAGTAATAGGCTTGGACTTTATCAATTTAATAGGCTTGGGCTTTAGACAGAAGTTTGTCACCATGTGAAGGGGAAAAGGTTACTTTATGGTTGATATTTATCTTCTTTATCATCCTTCTAGTGACGTGTATTCATCTCTAATTTATTGTAGAAGGTAGCAATGCTTTTCAAGCCTAGAATATCTTTTCAGCCCCTATAACGTAGGAATAAGAAATTATATATTATCTAAGTTAACCAATTTGTCATCCACGCATTGCTATTGTTCAGAAATTTGTCCAGCAATATCTTTTAAGTTTTGCAGCATCAAGGGAATAATGGGCTAGCTATGGGATTGATGAATTAAGATATAACATATGGCTTCTACTATTAAATTGATCAGATATCCATCATTTAGCCATATTTTAGTTTCGTGAATATCTATGATTATATTAATGGAAAAATCTGATTAGGCAGAGCCAAAAAATCTGGTTATGCATCAATATTTTTAAGCCCAAAAATCTGATCAAAGCTGAAAGTGAATTGGATAGTTAAGTGAATAGATGGGAAATTTAGGAAATATCAATGTTGCCAAGATTATATTGTTTAAGTATGAAAACAGATTTTAGTGGGAAATTTTTGTATTGATGGGCCTATGTTTGGTATTGCTAGGTTCTAATTCTAGTGATTTATTGTGACTCAAGGGTGGTTGATTTCATTTTTACAACTAAGAGGTAAATGGTGTTTACTAATTTTGGGAGGTTTTCACAAAACAGTTTTGATTATCAAACTATCTTTATATAAAAAAAATATGTTGATATTCTATAAATATATTGATATCCTATAAAGTTTGATGTGCACATTGTATGGAAATGTTGACTATTTGTTATATGAAAAACTTGTGGGACAACCTAAACTTATTTAAATTTGTATGTGTGGAGAAATCTTTGTATTTTTGAGTATTATGACTGGATTATTTGATGTAAGCATCTTGAATTTGTTTTGAATCCTATGGCAAGTTGTGATTAAAAGCTCAGTATTGTATTAGTCCTTAGTAAGGGACAATTACACTATAGCTAGTCCTTAGCAAGGGATGGTCCCAGAAAAAGGGGACCTTGCACAATTGGTAGCTCCTTAGCAAGGGAGTATACCATTAAGGATCTGAAAAGGGAGCTCCTTAGCAAGGGAGTGCACCTTCAGGTTCCAAAAGAAGTACCCTTAAGAAAAGGGATGAAAAGGGAGTTCCAATCCTAAAAGGGGGTAGCACAGCCCTGTTAACAGGGCGTAAACGTTGACCATGAGAAAAGCCTAAGAAATTGTTAATATGATGATATTGGTATATTATCATGGCTCACAATATAATGATATTTTTATTGAAATATTTGATGTTAAAAATATAGATGGTTTGAAAGTTATAAATTTGTTGTATGGATTATTCATTTAAAAGGTTTGTTTCCACACCCCAATGATAGTGAATTCCACTTATTGAGTTATCTCACGCCCCCTTTTATTCCCCCTTATAAATACGTTAGAGGGATTATTGGAGTAAAGATTCTTGGAAGACAACAGTTACAAATTATATTGTGGAACTCAGAATTTCATTATTATTTTTAGGGTATTTAATATTGCATTGGAGAATTATTTTGATGATTTTTTTTTTTTTAATCTTTGGTGGGATTAGAGCTCTGACAATTGTGTTGAGATTTTAGGTTGCTGGTTGCATTTATTTAATATTTTTATGGATTATTTAGATTGAACAGACTTTTATTATTTATGATTTTTGGGGCATTACACTAGGACTTGGAGTTGGGGGGCAACTTTGCTACTAACTACATGCGGTAGCTCTAGCCTCCAACTCTGCTGCTTAACCGTTGAGATTTATTTATTTAAATTAATTAATTAATATTTTTGGTTGCATGCATTTGTTGCTAGGTAAGGATAAAATTATTTTGTTTAAAATTTTTTAAAGGGCCGGTTGTTTGTTTTGGTTAAAATAGGTTGATTGAACTAAATGTTTTTTAGTTTTACTATTTGTAATTTTTGTTGTTGAGATAATTTTTTTCAGCTTGTATATTTTAATTTAAATTTTAGTCAATAAATTTTTTTTACAGCCTTTAAAAGGAGGAAAATGCTAGAGCTATAAATATTTTTACAAATTATTGATGTGGTAAGTGGTTATTGGTAAGTAAAAAAATGATATAAATCGTGGGTTTTGATACAAACTAATAAGAATTTGTTACCTCAACAATTTGTAAAAATATTTTAGAAAAGTTTGTGGTTATAACATTCTCTTAAAAGAAGCAATGATATTGTTAAGGGGGGACAAAGTGTAATTTCATGGAATAAAATTGCTAAAATTAGTACTTATGTACATGCTAATATATTTTTTTATAAAAAAAAAATTGGGGGGGGGGGGGTGTGGAGTCCATGACTCCCTCTATCCCTAGGTGTGACGCTCTTTTTAAGAAGATTCAAGCTCTCGGATGGCACTTGACAAAACTTTTGTTCGGTGCACAAATTTTATCACCCAAATTAATCTAATTAATTAGGTCCATTAATCTAATTTAGTGGGAGTTTTAATATTCATATTGGAAATAATGCATAAATAGCCCATTAACTCACCAATGGCTTCATTCTCCAAAAAAAAAAAAAAAAAAAAAAAAAAAAAAAAAAACTCACCAATGGCTCCCCTAAAAAAAAACTCATCAATGGCTAGGTTATTTATTTTGATTTGGCACCACCTCCACGTAGTTGAACCAATTTATACTCTAATAAATTTTAGCCTATTAATCACCACAATTATAAATAATTAAGGAGTCTCTCTCCTTATCAATGTGAGATTCCACATTTGGCTAACTTATTATCTTTACAATAAATTTGCCAACTTTTAATTAAATATTAAAAGTATGACGAAGACAAGCTTAACACAAAGCTCAATTTTTATTTTCAAACTTGATTTTTATTTTTTAAAATTCTTAGTTGAAATTAAACTTGTTCAAGAGCTCTGTTATGTCAATTAAAGTTTATTAACATAACATAATTTTACTTATAATTAAGGAGTCTCTCTCCTTATCAATGTGAGATTCCACCTTCTGGCTAACTTATTATCTTTACAATAAATTTGCCAACTTTTAATTAAAATATTAAAAGTATGGCGAAGACAAGCTTAACACAAAGCTCAATTTTTATTTTCAAACTTGATTTTAAAAAAAAAAAAATCTTAGTTGAAATTAAACTTGTTCAAGAGCTTTGTTATGTCAATTAAAGTTTATTAACATAACATAATTTTACTTATAATTAAGGAGTCTCTCTCCTTATCAATGTGAGATTCCACATTTGGCTAACTTATTATCTTTACAATAAATTTGCCAACTTTTAATTAAAATATTAAAAGTATGACGAAAACAAGCTTAACACAAAGCTCAATTTTTTATTTTCAAACTTGATTTAAAAAAAAAAAAATTTCTTAGTTGAAATTGAACTTGTTCAAGAGCTTTGTTATGTCAATTAAAGTTTATTAACATAACATTACTTTTACTTATAGTTACTGCATAGCAGCAGCATAATAGTCATTGTAATTTTTATTCAAAAATTTCTCTTTAAATTTAAAATTGCACATATTAATTAATTACAGAAAATATTACTCCTAAATAATATTCACAAATAACTAATTAACAAAATGGAAAAACAAGATCAAATCTTATCTATCTATCTCTCTATATATATAGAATAACATTTAATGTTGTTATGCTTCTGTTGCACTTAGTGGCGGAGCTAGGAATTTAGGTTTGGGGGGGGGGGGAGAAGATTAAAAGTAAAAACTAATCTAAAAAATTTAATCAATATTAATAACAAATAAATAAACAACTATATGCTAATGTAATTGTCATATATGGATCTAACATAAAATCTAAACTTTAATTTGTCTTTTCACACCTAGCTTAATTTACTTAATCGCCCTTGACGATTTTTCATATTTGAAACTATTGCATGATTTATTCACACCCAATAGTCTTGAATATATCTTTTCTATTTCATTTTGCTGTAGGATCTTGGGTCTCCACATGATTCAGTAGAATCTGCTTTTTGTGCACAACGACGCCTAGTGTCTTCTTTTATCAGGGAGGGCATAAGAGCATCCACAACAGTGGATCTATAATTTTAGCTATTTAGCACCAATAAAAGTTACTTTATCTATTTTACTTACATGCATGCTGCAACAGTGGATCTATTTTAGTTTTTAACACAATAAAATGATATAAATATCACAATAAAATATTATAACCACTACAATAAAATAATATATTTCACTACCCAAAAAACATCACATCACCAACCATAACCACCTCTACCATCAGCCACAACCACAACCACCACCAACAGTCCACAGTAGGAAAAAAAAAAAAAAAAAACCCAAATCTCTAATCTTTTTCCTCAGCTACAGCCACAACCACCACACCACCACCACCAGTCCACAGCAAAAAAAAAAAAAAAAAAAAACCACCATGAGCATAAGACCACTGCCATAAACACAAACACAAGCCCACTGCCCACAACAGATCGGAAAACAAAAACACAAACCCACATCGGCACTAGGCATGAGATAGCAGAGAGAGGGTGGAGCTCGGAGGTTCGGCCTTTGAGGTGTAGAACACAAAGAGTGGTCAGCGTTGGGCTAGGCTTCGGTCGGCGCTGCGCTGGGGCTTTGATCGGCGTTGGGCAGAAACGAAGTGTGAGGACTGAGTCGAGAGGCACGGTCTGATTAAAATGGAGGACTAGTAGAGGAAGAAAGAAGAGAAGTCGGAGAGAGAGAGAAAGAAAAGAAAGAAAGAGAAAATATTTTTTTAATGAAAGAGGAGAGAGAATTAAATAAAATAATATTTTTTTTTTAGCTCTCATGAACAGTGCACATCTATTTATAGATGTGCACTATAGTAATGGAGCTAAAATTTTTAGATTTATCTCCACTGCTGCAGCAAGATTTTTGTGTTTGTAAAGCTAAATTTTAGCAATATAGCATTATAGCTACACTGTTGCAAATGCTCTAATTATGCATCATATATGTACCATATTAGCAGTGAAAAAATTTGGAAGTTTAGGAGGGCACCTGCCCCCCTTGCCCACCCCCTCCCTCCGCCCTGGTTGCACTACTCATTCGCCATGTCATATTTTTTTTTCTTTATATTTTCTTTCCATTATTTATTTTAAATTAAAAAAAATTAAACATACAAAGTTGCCCTTGTAAAGTGTTATGAAAGAACTTTACAACTGAATAGTGACAATGCATCAAAAGAAATGGAATACAAAACACATGCCAATTTAGAAATGCTAAATAAAATATTAAAAAATAATTAATTAGAAATCAAACGAAATGTAACATAAACAAACTAATAGTTATGGATGTAACAATTGGACTCATAAAGTGTCCTCATAAAGGAAATGTTACAATGCATCAAAGGAAAAATAAAATATAAAACACATGCTAATGTAGAAACATTTAATTAAAAAAAAATAATTAATTAGGGGATCAAACCAAACGTAACATAAACAAACTAATAATAGTGGATGTAAAATAAAAAGACAATGGTCAATTAATTAAGACAAAAAATTAAAATACAATATAGGCAGAAAAAAATGGGGGAAAAAAAACGTTAAAATGCATATTTAATGCATTAGAGGAATGGATTAATTTAGATGCTTCATTTAAATTCCATAGGAAGTTAAACGTCAATTAATCATAATCAAATTGGGGAAAACAATAGGAAGGAATGACAATATATATATATATATATATATATATATATAAAGGAAAAAGAGAAAAGAAATCAAACGTCAATTAGTAGCTGTTAATTGGAAAACATGAGACTCTCAGGACTTAGGAGGAGTATAAAACAAAACAAGATGACAACATGGCGAAAATTCTAAACATGGAATTGCCACCATAAAAATCCATCTTTAGGACAATAGGTGATGATCAATTGCTGAATTATCTATTTTTCTTCTAAAGTAGTTGTTTTGGTCATTTTGGGTGATTATGCTTGTATTACTAATAAATTCTCTTATAACATTTCATTTTTCGGTCTCTAAAATTATATTTAACCTACCAAACGGGAATGAATATATTATTAATCATGAGTTTATTCATGTTTAAAAGGCTCAGTTAAGTTTAAATTCATATTATTAACCAGAAAATTTCATTAACAAAACTTAGCAGTATATATATTTTACATAGAAAGTTGAACCTTGGTGACAATGTTTATCCAAAAGATCCATTCACGCTTTTGAATCTTCAATCTCTATTGATGATTGAAATTTCATAGCTTAAAAAATTTAAAATTAAAAAAAAAAAAAACCTTCAGAGTTGTACTCATTTTGTAGTTTTATGATGGGTCATTTTGTAACATGATGGGCATTTGTGTGAAGAAAAAACCTTTGAAGTTCCATGGTTGATAAAAGAAATTCTCTCCAATCTCTTTTTATAGCGAGATGGGTTTGTGCGTGTTTTTATACATCATTCATAGTTGTATTATCACGAAGCAGGTCCAATGGATTTAGATTGGTACTACTGATTCCCAAAGCATGAGTGTTTAATGTGTTATTAATTTCATCTTATTGGCTTCTACACATGACAGCAAAATTAAAAATAATTAGATTGTACACGTGTATGGTAAAATTGGACTCCAATTTCAGATTCTAATTGAACAATTAGAACGATAATATATGATAGTAACAACAATAGGAAAATTCAAATAAAATTTCTGATTAAATTGTAATAATCTGAATAAAAAATTCCAATAGAAAGACAGGGTGGAGTGATCCACTCCAAGAAGGCGACCAAATTTGCGTAAATATAGAATAATAAATCTCTCTCCGGAAAATTTACATTGTTCATAACCTTTACCTTCACTGAAAATTTTAAAAACATAGTGACTCATATCTGCCATCCAGACATCTACAGCCGGGTCCTCTCCAATTCGCGTGAGATTCCATTGATCACTAAGTTCCTTTGCAGCCTGCAAAAAGTATCATCCATCGGTCCATAGCAGTGCTTTCTTCATTGTTATAGGTGCCAAAACTGAACAAAAAGCCAAATATAAGGATAGTGAATTTTAGGCATAATGTGCATCTAATCACATATTAGCAATTTATAACAAATGTAAAGATGCAAACTTTGTAAGTGAATAGTAAACAAAACTCAGTGTCAAAACCAAGAAGAAAGCACTTTAATCTGAAACTCAATGCAAATGTAAAGATGCAAACTTTGTAAGCAATTTATAACAAAGATGCAAACTCTGGCTTTGCTATCTTTTTGGAAATTATGCAATGTACCTAAACCAAGTTCTTATCACCGATATTAATCTCTTTGGTTTTCACGTTTGACTGCAAAATCAAGAAAAAACTTAATTAGCACAGTAATTCACTTGACCCGATACATAGAAGTGGTTTTAATGAGAATAAGCCCATATACATTTAGTCACATGATGCAAAATTCAACTTCAATTTCACCAATATTAATCTCTTTGGTTTTCACGTTTGACTGCAAAATCAAGAAAAAAATTAATTAGCACAGTAACTCACTTGACTCGATACATAGAAGTGATTTTAATGGGAATGAGCCCACATACATTTAGCAACATGATGCAAAATTCAACTTCAATTTTAGATTCTAGACACATGGCTCAAAATTAGAACTCTAATTAGGAATTCTAATTTGGTGTGTATACGTGGCACACAATTAGAGTTCTAATTTGGAATTCAATTTCGTACACGTGGCACACAATTAGAGTTCTAATTTAGAATTCAATTTCACACTCTTTCTGCTTCACCTATTATTATATATATAGATTTCATATAGATCACAATTTTAGCAAGTATTTTTGAACATATATACATTCATCTACTTAGATGCATGTATTTGCATTTAATTGTTGAATTTTGATATTTTTTATATGCAGTAAGTATTCAAATTTTAATGACCTCTCTTTCCCTTCAATTTTATATGTCCTTTCTCTTTTTCCTCTTACATGGGCGTTTTCTAACAACTATTATCATATTGTACACCACAACAAGAATTGGATCTATAGTTAACCTTTTATGTTCAGGCTTGGTGCATCATTAAGGGTTTGCTTTTCTTAGTAATTTTCAACCCTCATAGTCATTATAACCATTTTTGAGGAGGAAGGTAAATTCTAACCCAAGTTTTTGTCTACCCACTATTTTCTTCGCTGATTTCTTAAAATTTAAAATTGTGTGTTAGCTCCATCTTGCTAGTTTTATTTTATTTTTATTTTTAATTTTTATTTTTATGATCATTGGTTTATATATTGTACTTTGCGCTAAAGCTGAAGTCCTTGAAGAGATCAAACAAGAGGTGACTCTGAACCTACTACACGAATCTTCAGAGAACAAAAGTAGTAGAGTTTTATTTATTTATTTTTATAGAACAAAAGTAGTAGAGTTAATTTGGAAGAATTATTACTCTCTTAAAATCAATTAATATCAATGTAATTAAGCCAAGGGTCTAGTTAACGAGTGTAATTAGGGAATTCGCTAGTTGTTGCTTGAGCATAAGATAATGTTGTTATTTCTCTTTATTTATATAATCCAGGTTAAAACAAACATTGATATGCATAAACAATTAATCATGAATACATTTTTTTTTTCTTTCCTTTTTATGCTATATTATTGATTGGCTATGATCTACTACAAATTTAGCTCCTCGGTCTTTCAAAAAGTTTAAATTGTGTTAAAGGAAAAAAAATGTTCATTGTATTGTTTAGGGAGAATATTTAATAACTGATTCTTGTATATAAGTTTAGTGATTATCAAGCTAGAAATTGTTATTGCTTTTTGTGTGTGTATTTAATAATTTGAGAGTTATATCTTTGTGTAATAGTTCTTACGTGATAAAATGGAAGCAAGGTTTTTATATAATGATCATTAATTTCTCTAAAAGTTCAAAATAATGTTGGCTTCCATATGAAAATCAAAGATTCATTGCATGTTCTAATGAAAATTATACATTCTTAAGTTTTTTATTGGGTTGCATTTTTATACTTGTCTCACTATATTAAGTTATTGCAAAATATCAAAATGCATGCATTATTTTTTCTTGCCTTAAAAAAAAATAAAATTAGAAGAAAAAAAAAAACTCTTACACAAATTTAAAACACTTTCAAATAACAAGTATAGACCGCTTAACTTACAAACTATATATTATTATACTATATTAATTATATATTATTAGAAAATAATTATATTATTTTAAGATAGATTTGGAATTATTACTTATAAGTTTAATATACCATTTTCTTTTCCTTTGGGACTAATATATATATATATATATCTCCCTAAAATATATATATATATATATATATATATATATATATATATATATATGAGCAGATCATGAACAGTGTGGACTTCATTGACCATATGAGCAGCTTCTATTTGGTTTCCCCTTTCATCAACCATTTACTATTTCAGTCTCTTGTTTTATCCATCAAACTTCAATTTCCAATTCTTCTAAAAAAAAAAAAAAAAAAAAAAAAATCAATTTCCAATTATGGATTGGGCAGATTGGGTTCAACAAGTTTCAGAAATTAAGACACAGGTTTTTTCAATGATTACTTCAGAGTTCAAGTTGATTGCAAATGTTAAGGAAGAGATCCCAAAGCTTGAAAGCAAATTCCATACCATTCAGGCAGTGCTCAACGATGTAGAGAAAAGGCGAGTGAAGGAGGAAGCTGTGACACTTTGGTTAGAGATAATTAGAGATAAGCTCAAAGACGTATCCAACCAGACGAAGAACGTGTTGGATGAATGGAACACGGCCGCCAAGATCGTAGAAGATAATGAGAAAAAAGATGAGGAAGAAGAAGCTGCAACTGGTACTGCTAAGAGGAGGAAGGTATGGCCCCTCTTCAACTTTGATTTTTCAGTTACTAGTCTTCTTCAGTATCGTGATATTGCTCATAAGATAGAAGAACTTAATGATAAATTAGATGAGATTATCAAAGAAAGAGACACATGTGGGTTTGAATTGACAAGGGGCATTGAAGAAGTTGAACGACCAAAGACTACTTCCTTTGTTGATGTTTCTGAAATTCAAAGTCATGATAAGGCTAAGGATGATCTAGTGAGAATCCTATTGGGCAGGTGTAGTGAAGAAGAGGGAAACCCCTACATGATCTCTTTAGTTGCCCGGTTGGTATTGGAAAAATGGCTCTTGCCCAAGTAGCCTACAATGATCGCAAGGTGCAGGCTCATTTTCAAATAAAAATATGGGTTTGTGTTTCTGATCCTTTTGATCAATGCAAGCTTGCCAAAGCAATCCTTGAATCTATTGATCGTCAAACACCTAACATGACTACATTGCAAGGTCTATTGGATGGAATTTGTGACAAAATTAAGGAAAAAATGTTTTTTCTTGTCTTAGATGATGTGTGGACGGAAGACTTCACAATATGGGAGCCGTTTAGAATTACACTCAAATATGGTGTGCAAGGTAGTAGAATTCTAGTCACCACACGCAAAGTTAAAGTTGCAGAGATGATGAGAAGTGCACCCACGATTGATTTGGGTGTATTGCCTGATGATCAAGTTGAAGAACCTTCACATGAGTCTTGAAATACATTGCTAGGGAAGCTTGGTAAATGTATATGGGGGTTGAGACTGCACAACTCAAGAATAATATGAACAAAAATGTCACTAAAGAAACTCTTATTGTTAAGTGAGAAAAATGGTTTTGTATCAAGATGCATTCCTATTGAATAATAAAGATACAATTATGCCTCAATTTGTTTAAAGTATACATTTATATTTGTGGAGAGAAGAAAATGAGGATGAGTAGGCATTCTGAATGGTACGACACAATGACACAACTATTACATGGGGACGACACGACTAGGACACAAATACGATAGGGGTACGGCACCCTAAATGAAGTGTCTATGCTTCCTACGTCAAAACCAATGTGAACCAAGAAAAACCCTTTTAACCAAAGCAAACCCAAAATCTAATCAAGACCCTTGTCATTACCTGGCCCTGATGAAAAAATTGGAAAATAGATAAAAACAGAACAATGTGAACCATAATTAACACATAATAATTAAACCACAACTTTCAATCCTAGAATAAGTAAAACAACAAAAACCCATTAACCAAAACAAACCCAAAAACCTAAAAACCAACTAAAAATAGAGCAATGTGAACAAAAATTAACACACACAAACCACAACCCTCCAAGCCCAGAATCAGCAAAACAAACAAAAACCCATTAACCAAAACAAACCCAAAAACCCAACAAAATTGAAAAAGAAACCAAACCTTGGTTGAGCAATTTTTGGGTGGTTTCATTAGGATCCATGTTTACTTCTTTCATTAGTGAATTTTTCTTTTTATTAAAAAAAGTACTTTTTTTTATTGGCTATTATACAGTTTTTAGACCCCTTAACATAATCGGATTAACCTAGTTAATTATTCAAGTGATTAACTTAGTCAAATAATGCAAATCTAGGTTATCACAATCAAACAATCATATCAAGTATATAGCAGCGGAAATATAAATAACACAAAGATATGATGACCCAAGAAACCACACCGGTAAAAACCTGGGGAGGATTTAACCTAGCTATCCTCAAGGTAAACCTGAATCCATTATCTTGAAAGAATCGAAGTTCATACAATAAGACTTACAAGCCCCCACGCTTGACTTCTTATTGCTACCCATCAGTAGAACTTACTGACACGACCACGTGTAAGCTCCGAGATCACGGACTCCTTCTTTCTTGGATTCTCTAGCAAATACAAGCACTCCTGCTTGTGTATCTTTAAACTCCAATGGCAGCAACTGAGTTGATCATCAAGGTGTAGATAACATCTCCTCCTTAAAAACCCTAAGTTTTGTGTAAAGGAAAGCTCATCTAGATCTCACAAGAGATTTACACAAAATAGCAATATGAGCAATCTCTAAAACGTGGTTAGGGTTTTCCTTATATACCTAGGGCAAAAATATAAAACCCTAAACGTTTTAGGAGTTAGGGCTAAGTTGGAATTCTACAGAAAAAACGCATCTGACCTGATTTTTGATTGATCAGGCCTAAGCTTCGATCGATTAAACCAGGTCGAGAAGCACTGTTAATTCCTGCATCAGCTTGTTCCAACTTTACATAAATAATACAACTTTGAGCAAGTTTAAACAAGACTAAACAACTTGTTTTGATCATGGTTTGCCAACAATACATATTTGAGTTCTAAATACATTAAATCCTAAGTTTTTAGAACCTAACAAACTCCCCCTTTGGCAATCCGTGACAAAACACAAACTAAAAGCTTAAAGTTTACAAAATAAAGCCCTTTACATAACAAATCCAATCCTAACTACTATCCATCAGTTGCAAGTGTAGACAGTAGCTCAATTGAATCAACCTGTATTTCCTGAAATACTCAACAAACACATAAAAGCATATATGGAAAATGTAAGTAAACAAAATAAATTCTTGATTTCACAAAAACACAAAATAAAGACATATATCAAATGAATAACTCACAAAATATAAGTCAATAAGCAGTGAAATAAGAAACAAAATAAATGTATCTCCCCCTAACATGAATAGCCCATCAAAAATACATCTAGAGCCAAAAGAATGTAAATACAAGATGCAGCTCCTAGATACAATCTAATCACCACGGGCTCCAAAGAATCACAAAACTCCCCCTATCAGCAAAAACTCTACAAGCCAATCCAAAATCTAAAATCTACTCCCCCTTTTTGTGACGGAATGCCAAAGGGCAATCACAATCCATCATCAAAAGGAGGTGGCGTAAGAGAATGTCTAAAATGCACCAACTTTGCACGCAAAGCACGAACCTCATCGAGCAAGTCCACCAAAATCTGTCCATGAGTCGCCTGAACGGTCAAGACATGATCCAACGTACGTTGAATGTCTGAATCATCATAGTAGTCGGTGGAGGAACATCAGTAGTAGCAGCAGCAGCACCAGACGTCTCAATCTGTGCAGCACCTGTAGAAGAGGAAGGAGGGGGTTACAGCTCCCGAAGACTGAACACGAGGAGGCCTCAAATGTGCAGCCCTCAGATGAAGAAAGCAAGCATCTATGGGACTAGTAACATGTACGAGCTCAGACGCGGGGAAACCATCTAACCCTAAAAACAACAAAATCCTATGAATGAAGATAGGATAGACAAGAGCGTGACTAACAATGCTACTCCTATGAATCTCGTTCAAAGAACGACAAATGAGGAAAAGAAATAGAAGCACCAGAAACAAAGGCATATCAATAGGGATGGTGTGGAGATGAAAGATAGGCCACAGAGAATGACATGCTATCCTAAGAAAAAGATAGGTAGTCACAGGAAGCTCAGCGGATGTGATCCAAGAATCAGAACCCCATTGGATAGAAGACCCAGTGATGTATGACATGACGTCATCAAGGGGTGGAGACTCCTCATAAGGATAGTCAGGCTGCCTAACGACCGAAACCCCAAGAGCCTCAGCCACTACATCAGGAGTAATGGTAAACTCTATACCTCGTATCCAACTCCTAATAAGGGTGTTGGAATCATAGATGTGACAAGAGAGGTTCGAATAGAACTCTCTTATGAGGGTGGTCGGGGGTGGATGATCTATCTCCAACAAAGACAACCAGCCCTTACTCTCAAAATTAGCCCTAATGGCTGGATCAACCTCATCAAGGATAACAAAACACTCAGCCCAAATTTTTCTCTTACTGTTCATCTTATCAAAGGCCTCTCTGCTTTTGTCATTTCTAAATAACTTAGTCCTAGAGGGAGACTTAGAAGAAGTAGAGGTCGTCTTATGGGCTCTAGTCTTCCTAGGCATGATGTTAAGGAAAGGACAAAGACACAAAGCAGAACCAAAAGAAAAAAGAAAAAAGAAAAAAGAAAAAAGAAAAAAGAAAAAAGAAAAAAAACAAAAAACAAAACTAAGGGTAGACTGCAAGTTAGCACAAAACAAATATAGAACAAAAATCTATATGATGCATGAACAATTTAAATGTCATGATGCATGTTCCAATGTAGTGAAACTAAGTTCAATTTGAGTTCAAATTCACAAAATTGGCTTGAGCATAGAGTTTCTACCAAAAACCCCAAAAATTTGAAAACCACTTGAATGTTTTTAAAGAAAATTGACAAATTGATCATCACACAAGTTAGAAAACAGATTATAATGATCAATTACATCAATCCAACTAGCCAATTTCATCAATTTTAACCCAATTGAACGAAAACCCCAAATCGAATTCAAAACAAACCCTAGAAAATCCAATTTCTCACAAACCACAAAATTGATCAAATTATCCAACATAGATCATGTTAATAACATCATAGGAACAAAACCCAATGATCAATTTCAGAAAATATGGCTTGAAACATCAAAAACCCCAAATATGCATAGGTTCGAAATCCCCAAATTAAAATGCATGAAAAATGCATGAAATGTGAAAATAAAAGCAAAAAGAAGGATAAAAGAGTCTTACCGGTATTTGGAGAGAGAAACCTTGCAAAAAGAATGATAAAAAATGACAAAAATATGAGGTGGAGCCAAGTCCGAATTGGAGAGAGAGAGAAAAGCTTAGAAACTTTTGAAAAAGTGAGTTTGAAAAGGTCAAGATCTGATTTAAAAAAAAAAAAAAACCTGATTCACGATATTTGATTGATCGAAAAATAGTTTCGACCAATCGAAACAGACAGAGGCTCACTTAAATTTTCAATCGCAATTTCGATTGATCGAAGAACAGGTTCGATTAATTGAAATTGTAAAAAAATGAATTTTGTGAAAAACAACAGATTTTGAAGTAGACTCTCCTAAAAGCAATGAATTTATGTATAACATGCATGAGTATGAGATGAAATGATTTTCACAAACCCAAGATTTAAACCCAGTTCTCCTAAAAATTTAGATTTCAAACAATCTCCCTTTTTGATTCTCAAGCAACAAATCAGTTGTGCATAAAACTCAAGGTATTTTTCAGACTTGGTTGGTCAGACCAAAAACACATACAATAACATGTACAATGTTTTGTAAAGAGTAACTTGTGTAGTGTGTGCAACTAGCATAGGCTTGAGATACATGTGAGGTGATATGTGAATAAAAATCAACCATAAAGTCTACAAAATTCATCACATAGAATTTAAAAGAGACTATTACCTAAAGAGTTGCATCATATAACTCCCACATTTCCTAGATTATAAGCTTGCTATTATATAAGTTTCTTGAATTTTGCCTCACATTGTACACACAAATTTTAGTTGTTCAGAAACTTATTAAAAGCTGGGATAATGTACACACCAATTTAATTTATGTGATTTGGCATCAAACCTAATAGTACACACCAATTTTAAGTATTAAGCAATTAAACCGAGGCTACACCTTATGTTCTTTTTGTGCATGTGTTACACTTTCTCGAGCACAGAATCTTATGATATGCACTAAAGTGTTCATGATTGGCTAGTAAACAGTGGTGAGATGGTTATTTATGCCTTTCTCAAAAGGTTTAAGTCCAACAGTTAAAGACATGTGACTTCAAGATCAAGACAAAGTTATCAAAAACCATAAACATCTTTCCCACACAACATGCACTACAAAACTTCAGTTAGTAAAATGCAATAGATAAGCTCATCAAAACTAAACAAGGTACAAAGACAAGTTATGTGAAAATAAATTGACCAATCTTGTTTTCAAAAACTAAGAGAATAAATACAAAACACAATTTGCTTCCTTTTTCCCTTTTATTTTTTAAAAAAATAGTCCTAGAATGAAATGCATGAATGTTATGCAATGCAAATTTTAGAAATAAAAAGGTAAAAGAAACCAAAGAATAAAGGTCACAAAAGATAAAGCAATGAAGCACAAGGACCATGTTAGAAAGACTCAATTAGATTGAGCCTTTTGCATTCAAAACCTCTTAGATGCATTACGAGCATTGGAGTTTTTATTCACATTAGAGTGATTTCCAACTCCAGGATTGGAATAAAGGTTTAGAGCCTTTACCAATTCACCAATAAGTGCCATAAGATCTTGTACTTGAGGCACATGCACTTTTGGCTTATTTGCTCGCTTAATTACTTGCAACTTATAACAATTTGAACAAATGTGTCCAGATTTTCTACAAAAATGACAAACCCAAACAGGCTTATCATGCATTTTATCCTTAGAAAGGGTAGACTCCTTAGGTTTAGACTCTTTCAGATCAACCCTAATCTTCCTAGAAGGTGTGACCTCTACAGGTTTAGCAGTCTCACTCACAGCCTTACTCACAGGGGGTTCAGAGGAAGAAGAAGGAACAAAGTTTGTGGAATTGGGTGTAGACATAGAGATGCTTTCAACAAAACCTAATCCAGATTTGTCAAAAGTCTTTTGAACACTCAGCATTTGATCAAGTTTAGAACTATCAGATCTAGCAACAGATAAATCATGTTCCAAAAATTTAACTTTATCAAGCAAGAGCATATTCTTAGTTTTCACATTGTTTAAAAGATCATTCGCATCAAACAAATTAGCAAAGCAAAATTTTCTTTTCAAGTTTAAGAGATGCAATTTTCTTTAAGCCTAATTCAACATTCATGGCATCCTTTGTAGCAACTTTGCAAAGTTTATTGTAGACTTCTTGAAGATCTGCATCCTCAGTAAGTTCCCCATCAAAAAGGGTTCTTTTCAACAGACACACTTTCATTGACTACAGTAGTAGCAGTGAAAGCAATGAAGTTTCCATCCTCGTCACATCCAGACTCATCATCAGAAACTTCATTATCACTAAGGGTTACAGCCATAGCCTTCCCCTTAGACCTCAAGTAAGTGGGACATTCAGATTTCATGTGACTATACCCTTGACATCCAAAACACTGAGAACCCAAAGAATTGTTAGAAGATTGACCTACTTTTTCTCTAGGTTTTTCATTGTAATTAACCTTAGTGGGATCATTCTTCCTAAAGTTTCTAGATTTAGCAGTGTTTGTACCTCTTACCTTTCTGTTACTATTCCTAAGAAAGTTTCTAAAGTTCTTGGCCAGGTAAGCAATCTCTGTAGCAAAGAGCTCATCATCAAATTCACAAACATCAACATCATCAACAGACTTAAGAGCCATTGATTTGGATTTGTTAGTTTTGGGTAGGTCTAACTTATAGGACTGAAGAGATCCTACAAGTTCATCAACAGGAATGGAGTCCACATCCTTGCTCTCAGTGATGGCAATCACTTTGGGTTTAAAGTTCTCAGTCAAAGATCTAAGAATCTTCCTAACAATTTTAGGTTGATTATAGATTTCACCCAGATTGTATGCAGAATTAACAATATCATTCAGTTTAGCATAGAATTCATCAAAAGATTCATCATCAAACATCCTAATGCTTTCAAATCTAGATGTTAACTGCTGCAACTTATTAATTTTAACTGCCTTAGTGCCTTCATGCATAGTCTGAAGGATTTTCGAAGTAGTGTGAGCAACCTCAACATTAGAGATTCTCTTAAATTCCTCCATAGAAACAGCGTTAAAGATGACATTCATAGCTTTGCTATTGAATCTAGTTGCTTCTTTTTGAGAAGTTTGCCATTCACTTATAGGAGTAGTGGGCTTCTCCCATCCGTATTTAACGGAGTTTCAGACTCTCTCATCAATTTATTTCAGGAATACTTTCATCATTACTTTCCAATAAGCATAATTATTCCCATCAAAGTGAGGGGGAATAACTAGAGAGTGTCCGTATTCCATGACAACAGGGGTCAAGGATCAGCTCAAAGATCAAAAGATCACAGACAGAGAGCTACCTGCTCTGATACCACTTGTACAGTTTTTAGACCTCTTAACACAACCGGATTAACTTAGTTAATTAGCCAAGTGATTAACTTAGTCAAATTATGCAAATCTAGGTTATCACAATCAAACAACATATCAAGTATATAGCTGCGGAAATATAAATAACACAAAGATATGATGACCTAGGAAACCACACTGGTAAAAAACTAGGGAGGATTTTACCTAACTATCTTCAAGGTAAACCTGAATCCACTATCTTGAAAGAATCGAAGTTCATACAATAAAACTTACAAGCCCCCACACTCGACTTCTTATTGCTACCCACTAGTAGAACTTACTGACATGACCACATGCAAGCTTTGAGACCGCGGACTCCTTCTTTCTTGGATTCTCCAGCAAATACAAGCACTCCCGCTTGTGTATCTTTAAGCTCCAATGGCAGCAACTGAGTTGATCATCAAGGTGTAGATAACATCTCCTCCTTGAAAACCCTAAACTTTGTGTAAAGGAAAGCTCCTCTAGATCTCACAAGAGATTTACACAAAACAGCAATATGAACAACCTCTAAAACGTGGTTAGGGTTTTCCTTATATACATAGGGAAAAAACATAAAACCCTAAACGTTTTAGGAGTTAGGGCTGAGTTGGAATTTTGCAGAAAAAACGCATCTGACCCGATTTTCGATTGATCGAGCTTAAGCTTCGATCAATCGAACCAGGCCGAGAAACACTATTAATTCCTGCATCAGCTTGTTCCAACTTTACATAAATAATACAACTTTGAGCAGAATGACATTGAGCAATATTTATAGTAATGATACAAAATTCATAATGATAATTACATAATTATATTGTTCTACTTCTTAGATAATATGAAAAGGCTAACAGAAAAGTATATTATGAGAAAAATAAGACTTAATAGGTACCTGTTGAGATGAGATATGCAGTACCAGTCTACTAGAACCCAGAGTTTATTTGGGTCATGTACTTGGAAAATAAGTTGTTGACTGTGCAGGAAGGCTGAAGCCACGAACTCAGAAAATAGTATAGGCATTTGAACTGCAAAAGAAAGACAATATAACTAAAACAACAAAGGTCTTTAACTCTCCATGCACATAGTCACCATCAATTTTGATGTTTTGAAACAATAGCAAGCAATTTAAATTTTGATTTTTAGACTTCTTTGCAAATACGAAACGTTCTTCATCTCAAAAATTTTTTTTTTTTTTTTTTTCAGTCATTTCACGGTCAATGATAAAAGTATATATATTTTTTTGACTTCAATTCTCCTACCAAGAACACTGATGCTACAACTGCTTGGAAATTTTAATATTAGTAGACAAACCTTCTTGATGATGGGCAGAAAACAGAGGACATAAAGGTTAAAAAGGATGAAATTGGAGGTCGATCTTTCAGATCATCATCACTATAAAACCCACCACTATAGTGGAAAACACCATTCTCCATGCTTGTAAGTTCTATTATGAGTTGTTTTACTATGTTAATTACCCTTGTCTATGATTTGAACCATAGTATCATACCAACAGATTAATGTGGCAAAAGAAAGACAAAAGAAACCAAAAAATTGCATGTCAAATAAAGAATCTAATACAGAATCAGATCAATATTTTTAGTACACTGAGAACATTTGGTCACTGCACGTATTAGTATGTAAAGTGGGAATACTTACTTCCTAGGTAGTTTAGAATCCTTGCTTGCATCTCCAATTGCTCGTTGAACTTTATTTTTGTCCTTAAAGCTCCCACGTATAGTGTGGATTGATTCCTATGGCTGGGATAGAGGTCCCTTCTAAACTACTCTTCTATTACGCTTTACAAGAAAAGAGCAAAGACACTTGCAATGTGTAAGCTCTTTTAAACTGCACCTACCAATTCTAAGGATTTGATTCTCCACCTACCAATTCTAGCTAAAGATTCAGTAACTGAGGTATCAATATTGTTCTGATTTTCATGTTTTTGTGGTATCACTATGAAGGTAATTGAAGTGAATTTTTGGATTTGATGAGGTTGTGAGGTCTGGGGACCTGGTTTCTTACACTGTTGAAGAAGGGGTTAGGATTCTGGGGGAGGGAAAGTTCTTGGTCTCTGATAGTTTCCTTGGGAATGAGAGAACCAAGTTTTGCCTCGCTTCTAAGGTAAAATTTTCCATTCTTACTTATGAAATTTCTTATTTGCCTTACAATAAATTTCACAACTTCTTGTGATTTTTGTATGTTAGAAATACTGAATGTAATTGTATTGTATTTCATTATGAAAGAATATACATAGGTGCCTATATATAAGTAAATATGTGTGCTATACAAGTAAATATGTGTGCTATACAAGTAACCTAACTGGGCCTAAAACCCACAATATAATATACATGTTAACAACCCCCCTCAAACTCAAGGTGGATGTGAGACCAGCTTGAGGTTGTCAACCAAAGTACGAAGGCGTCCCTTAGGATGTGACTTGGTGTAGATATCTGCAAGTTGATCTTTAGAGGAGACTGAGATCAGCTTAAGAGCACCATGAACAAGATGAAAATGGATAAAATGACAATCGATCTCGATGTGTTTAGTCCGTTCATGGAAGACATCATTATGAGCAATATGAATAGCACTTTGGTTGTCACAATAAAGAGGAGTTGCAGAGGATGTAGACACACCTAAGTCTTTGAGAAGCCATCGTAGTCAAAGGAGCTCAGATGTGGTATTAGTAAGGGCATGATATTCTGCTTCAGTACTGGAGCGGGCCATATGAGTTTGTTTCTTACTTCGCTAAGAAATCAGAGAAGAACCAAGAAGAAAGCAATAACCAGTGGTAGACCTGCGATCAGTGGGATCTCTTGCCCAATCAGCATCAGAAAATGCACGAAGAATAAGAGGAGACTGAGCAGAATAGAAAAGACCATGGAAGAGAGTACCCTTTAGGTATCGAAGAATGCGCAGAACAGCAGCATAATGAGTCGATTGTGGTGCAGACAGATACTGGCTCACCTGGTGAACAGCATAGGAAATGTCTGGACGAGTGACAGTAAGATAAACTAAGCTGCCAACCAAGCGTCTGTAAAGAGAAGGATTAGACAATGGTTTCCCCCCTTGAGGGAGTCAGATGCGCATTAAGCTCAACTGGAGTGTCAACAGTCTTGCTATCAGTGAGTCCAGCTCGAGACAAAAGTTTTGAGGCATACTTGGCTTGAGTAATATAAAGTCCATCTGTAGAATGAGTGATTTCAAGAGCCAAGAAGTAGCTGAGATGTCCAAGATCTTTCATCGCAAACTACTGACTAAGAAAAGCCTTGAGTTCTTGAATGCCACTGAGGTCATCACCAGTTATGATCATATCATCCACATATAGGAGAAGTAAAATAGTGCCTTTGTCAGTGCGACGAAGAAATAAGACAGAATCATAATGACTGGCCATGTAACCCAAGTGAGAGATGATAGAGCTGAATTTGGCAAACCAAGCTCGTGGAGCTTGTTTAAGGCCATAAAGTGCACGTCGAAGGTGACAAACCTTGTTTGAGTCAACAGAGAGACCAGGAAGAGGTTGCATATACACTTCTTCACTTAAATCCCCATTAAGGAATGCATTTTTGACATCCATTTGAAAAAGGTCCCATTTACTGGAAGCAGTAACAGCTAAGAGGGCACGAACGGATGAGATACGAGCAACCGGAGCAAAGGTCTCTTCATAATCAATCTCATACTCTTGTGTAAAACCTTTTGCAACAAGACGAGCTTTGTAGCACTCAATGGACCTATTAGAGCGAGTCTTAATCTTGTAGATCCATTTACAACCAACCACAGATTTTCCAGGAGGAAGTGTCACCAAATCCCAAGTATGATTTTTAGATAATGTATCAAGTTCCTCTTTCATTGCAATCTGCCATAAAGGGTCAGCGAAAGCCTCACGATAGGTGTGACGCTCGTGTAATGTAGTAAGGGCAGTGTAACAATGATAGTCAAGTAAATGTGTAGGAATAGATCTTACCCGAGTTGAGTGACGAGGTGGAATGTCTTGTGCAAGATCTTCAGGCGGAGTAGGAGCAGGAGACCCAAGCTCAGGATTGGGGTTGGGTAGCTCGTCTTCAACATGTTCATCTTCCACCTGTTCATTAAAGGGTGAACTAGGAAATGGATCAGTGATATCTGGTGGTTGGACAGAGAAGTCTACAGCAACAGAATCAGGAGCAACTATAAGAGGATTAGGAGCAACTACAGAAGAAATATGTGTCTCATCTAAAAAAGGATCTAATACAGAGGAGGAAGACAGGGAAGCACTGAAATGAGAGAGCTCGACAAAAAGGCGATGTTCCCAAAAGACAACATTGCGGGAGATATGAAGACGATGAGAGACAGGATCATAACACCTATACCCCTTTTGAGTTTCACCATAGCCAAGAAAACAACAAAGTCTTGACTGAGGCTTAAGTTTGTTATGTTCATGTGGCTGAAGAAGAACGAAACAAGCAGAACCGAAGGAGCGAAGGTGGTGATAGTCTGGAGGTGACCCAAAAAGGCGCTCATATGGAGTTTGATTTTGGATAACAGGACTCGGAATGCGATTAATAGTATGAATAGCATGAAGAGCAGCTTCACCCCAAAAAGAAGCAGGAATTTTGGTAAAGAGAAGGAGAGCATGAATAGTGTCAAGAATATGACGAAGTTTTCGTTCGGCTCTACCATTTTGCTGAGAGGTACCTGGACAAGTTAGTTGATGAACAGTGCCATAGAAATGCAAAATAGCTTGGAAAGCATATTGAGTATATTCAAGAGCATTATCAGATCGAAAAATTTTGATGCGTCTGGAAACTGAGTTTCAACCATTTTTACAAAATTAGAATATACTTCCAATAATTCAGAATGATGTTTCATATTAAAAATCCAGCTATAGCGAGAGTAATCATCAACAAAGACAACAAAATATCTAGACCCACCAATACTAGAGACAGAGAACGGCCCCCAAACATCAGAATGAATAAGGTCAAAGATATCAGTGGATATTGATTCACTAGTATTGAAAGGCAAAGCTAGTTGTTTTCTTAACTGACATGAAACGCAATCAAAATTTTCTGTAGACACTGAACCTAACAAACCTCTAGAAGCCAATTGTTGTACCCGAGAGGAAGATGCGTGACCAAGTCGAGCATGCCAAAGTGCAAGGGAAGGAGTGGAAGAAGCTGCAGCAGTTGCAGCAATAGAAACAGGAGCAACAAGTGGAAGACGAAGGTTGTCCATGGGAAACATACGCCCAACTCTGGGACCGGTCCCAAGCTCCTGTCCCGTCCTAGGATCCTGCATAATGCACCCAGAGTAATCAAAGATAATGCGATAACCTAACTCAGCTAATTGTCCCACAGAAAATAAATAATAAGAAAGGTTAGGAACATTAAAAACTCCAGGAACTGAGAGGTTGAAAGTTGAAACTAAACCTATATTATGACCAGACATTGTGGAACCATTTGCTGTGCGAATATTAAGAGGGTGCGGTGCAGGTTTAAGGTTAGAAAATAAGGACGAGTGAGGTGTCATGTGATTGCAACAAGTAGAATCCATAAGTCAAGAAGTAGGAGACTTGGCTTAAACACAAAGTAGAATTAGGCTTGGGCCTATGCTAATGGGCTAATATTTCTCTAACACCCCCTCTCAAACTCAAGATGGAAGCTTGATGAAATCTTGAGATTTGATAAGGTTGAGAAGATCTCTTGAATAAAGTTTGGCTCTGTGACGGTAAGACAATGGTCTTGCAGTGTTGATGCGATTTCTAACGGTGGCTTGACTATACCGGAGAGTTTTGACGACAGCAGTAGGAAGCCAAAGAAGATGAACGCAGTGAAAAAATACCGAGGAAGACAAAGATTGCTCTTAAATGTACTGCAAGGACAGAAAACCATGGCCACAAGAAGGTGGCTCTGATACCATGTTAGAAATACTGAATGTAATTGTATTGTATTTCATTATGAAAGAATATACATAGGTGCCTATATATAAGAGGCATACGTGTGCTATACAAGTAAATATATGTGTTATACAAGTAACCTAACTAGGCCTAAAACCCACAATATAATATACACGTTAACATTGTACACTTGCCTTTAGTAGTGGTCCCATGCAAAAGCGATGTTCCATTAATTATAGTCTTCTACCTCAACAAGTTGTGAAAACAACTGTGAAATTTGTTGTGTTTGTAGCATTGTTATTTTTTCTTACCAAATAATAAATTTAAATTATGAGAGTGAGATATGCGGGAGTAAGGAATTTTGTTCAGACTTGGTCTCCTAGCCCCAGTAGTCAAGATGAGATGATGGGCTCAGAAAATAGATAATCTGGTGGTACTAAATTGGTTTAATGATGTAAGTAAAAAAAAAAAAAAAAAAAATTTGTCATGGTTTTCAAAATCTGGTAGAGCTTCTGAGCATGTCAGGAAATGAAAAGCTTTCTACATGTAAGGTCAAAATTCACCCAACACAAGTTGCTTCCTGTGTATCCTATGACGATAAGCTGGTAAGCACAGATGCGGCGCCAGAGGAGCCGCACCTGCGTCCGACGCGGCAATGCGCGAAGGACGCTGCTAACTATGCGTCGGTGCCACGTCGGGCCGCATCCTACCACGTGTTTTTTTTTTTTTTTTTTTTTTTTTTTTTTTTTTTTTTTTTTTTTTTTTCTTTTTTTTTTCACGACTCGCGCCGACTCACGCCGACACGGCTCAGACTCATGCAGATTCGCGCTAAATCGAGCTGATTTGTGCTGACTCGGGCTGTATTGGCCATATCGGGCAAAATCGCCGAAACACACCATGCCGGTGCCGAACAAGAAAATGAAAACAAACAAAAAACGGATAAAAACTTGTGACTGACTGTCTCTTGAGCCAATGAAGATGGAGATGAAAGAGGTTAGATTGTGATACTGGTGGCCTTAACCCCTTTCTTATTCTTTGCTTCTTCATTTTCTTCTTCCTTTTTTTCGCCAGAGCCTTTGCATTCTGTTCTGTTTCTTTTTTTGAAAAGTTAAATGGCCCCTGCCTTCTGTTTTTGTTACAGTGAAACGAAAGGATAAATGGCTTTGTTAACTTTATTTTGTTTTTTGTGCCCCTCTGACCAAACACGTGAGCCAGCCACATCTTCCTACCTTTTTTTTTTTTTTTTTTTTTTTTTTTTTTTTTT
>NW_027069559.1:913513-1036561 GCF_002906115.3 Quercus suber | reverse complement strand
TTTTTTTTTTTTTTGTTTTTTTTTTTTTTTTTTTTTTTTTTTTTTTTTTCACGACTCGCGCCGACTCACGCCGACACGGCTCAGACTCATGCAGATTCGCGCTAAATCGAGCTGATTTGTGCTGACTCGGGCTGTATTGGCCATATCGGGCAAAATCGCCGAAACACACCATGCCGGTGCCGAACAAGAAAATGAAAACAAACAAAAAACGGATAAAAACTTGTGACTGACTGTCTCTTGAGCCAATGAAGATGGAGATGAAAGAGGTTAGATTGTGATACTGGTGGCCTTAACCCCTTTCTTATTCTTTGCTTCTTCATTTTCTTCTTCCTTTTTTTCGCCAGAGCCTTTGCATTCTGTTCTGTTTCTTTTTTTGAAAAGTTAAATGGCCCCTGCCTTCTGTTTTTGTTACAGTGAAACGAAAGGATAAATGGCTTTGTTAACTTTATTTTGTTTTTTGTGCCCCTCTGACCAAACACGTGAGCCAGCCACATCTTCCTACCTTTTTTTTTTTTTTTTTTTTTTTTTTTTTTTTCCTTTTGTAATGGGAAGAAGCTATACCTATTTTAATATCTGCCATGTATATCATTTATTTTGATTTTGGTTGACTAAATACGTGAGCCACTAAGCCACATCTTTTTTATTTATTTATGAGGTGCCTCATCTATTTTGATACCTTTGTCAATAATTCAAGTGTCAAAAACTTTAGTGTACTTATTACTACCTATCTATTTATTTTATTACTATTATTATTATTATTATATGAATTTTCTATTATTATTATATAAAAAAGTATGCTTGGCAATATATTAAAATATAAATAAAAATATTTTTAATAATTTTTTAATTGCTGAGTCTCGCCGCACCCACACCCACCTTTTTCAAAAATTGCTGAGTCCCGCATCCACACCCGCACCCGCACTCGCACCTGCACCTGAGTCCCGAAATGCACCCGTGCTTCATAGATGATAAGCCCACAATATGGAATTTACAGACTGCTCTGGTGATGATATTATAGGCATACATCCTTGCATTTATAAAGATTGTTAAGTGTCATGCCATTGTTATTTATTGGTGACTTTTTTTGTCCCATTTGAGGATGACAAACACATACAAATCTATTGTTGTACATTTTAGATAACATGAATGAGCTATCAAAAAAAAAAAAAAAAAAAAAAGAGAAGAAGAATAGAAATGCAAACCTTGAATGCATGCCCGATGATGAGGAGAAAACAGAGGACATTAAAGCTACAACAGATGAAATTGGAGGCCAATCTTTCAGATCATCATCACTGTGGAACACCACACTGTAGCGCACAAGACCATTCTCCACACTTATAACTTCAACCATGGGCTGTGCCCAGCTTAATTAGCTTCATCTGTGATTTATATGAGGAGTGACAACCATACCAATAAATTAAGGTAGAGAAAGATAAAATAAACTAAATAGTTGCATGCCAGATAGAGAACCTATTAAGGCATCAGAGCAATATTTGAAGGACAAATTTGGGAATTTGTTCCTTGGAAATACTTGTATGTAAAACAGGAAAACAGGGCGTATTCAGGGTAACAAGCATCACTAAAAGTAAGAAGCTTGCAAAGAAAACGTAATGCTCTAAATGATTAGAGTAATATACTTTTAATCACAATGGGCAACAATGGTAATGATCTAAAATAAATATAAGGTCTAGAGGCCTAACCTCTATTTCAAGGAGATAACGCGTTAAGAGGAATTTCAAGTCTAAGCATTAAACTAGGGATAAGCATCATGAGCCATACACGAGCAATCCAAAGAGTAGTTAGCAACGCTTTCTCTTTCTTTTTTCATTTTTATAAATTTTTGGTTGACTAGTTGTACAAACTATTTCCAACAACAGAATGTCAATACCTACAGTGGACTTCACTGCTATGCATTAGATATTGAAAGCCCACTTACAACATTAGAATCAACAAAAACCAGCAACTTATTCAACTCCTTTGCAAGATGAGGAGCATAAAAAATAACCCAAAAAGTATAATTCCAATTCCTACAACATAACAGAGCTATCAAAGACTATATGCAAAGGAGAAGCAACAAAAAGTATGGATTTGAAAATCAAACAAACAAAACGGTAATTAAGGGAAAAATATATCATCTACCATATTAGGGTTTTTCTCTCAAAGATAGATCTTGTGTCTGTGTCCAATGCTCAAAATAAATATGTCAAGCATATCTTGCTTTTTAGTTCCAAAGGGATTGTGATGGTTAATTAATCCAATAAATGAATCCAAAGTATTTGTAACATCTGCATATCTACTGGTGGTCGCTTCTCATACTTTGCACTCTTAGATGCCCATGAAACATTTAAGCCAACAAAAGCAAAAAGCACGAAATATTTACTTAGGAACATGATAGATAGCAAGTACATAACCCTATAACATCAAGACTAGATGATTAACAAGTATAGGTTTGAGCTATAAGGGCACCCCACTTTCTTCTTAAAAAAGAATTATTACCAGTTGAATGAAAAAAGGTTTCCAAAACTATATGATAAATGGAAGACTGAATAGAGCTATTAAAAATTTAAATAGTTTGCTTATCATATGTCACCATTTAAGATGGACGGCTAAAGAAAACCAGATTACAGGATAAGCTTGTTTGCAGCATCTTTGAATGGATAACATGGCTTTTTTTTTTTTTTTTTTATAAGCATTGGGGTTTTTGTACTTAAAGCCTTTCCAATTTCTCTTTCTCCATCTCTGAATTATCTATTTCACTCACTACCTATCTATCTTAGTTTTGAGTTTGCATAATGTTTACAATGAATGAGGCCAAATGAGAACAAAACATTTTGCATCATGTTCTGAATAGATAAGACCAAAATAAGAAAATGGCTTAAAATTTGGAATAAGAACATAAAGTTACCTATATGTGAATTAGAATTGAATAGCCCAAAGAAAACAATTGTAATATGGCTTCATTGCTTTCTTCTGTTTTGTTGAACATATTAGTTACTAATTGGGGTCTGTCCATTTTTGAATGTCATTCCAATATTGGGCAACTACTGATGGGAAAAAACAAGAGAGGCATTTCTCAGCTCATTCCCTCCACTCCTGGTGGTAACATTCCATTCTCCCCCACACTACACACCTTTGTACTAGATCTCCTAAATCTATAACACTAAGCCAAGACACACTAGGTTTCATACCCTAACAAGTAATGGTAGAAATTACATAAGTTGAAAATTGGTCAATTAGCTAGCTCACCTTTCATTAGTCACCATATAATATGGATTACTCAGGAGATGGCCAATATACACTTCCTTGCTGCAGAATGAACTGATAAAGGAGTATCTTCTGTAGCGCTTTCTAAAATGTGCATCCATGAGTGACACATTGCTTCATAATAAAATGTACTTCCCCAAATCTGATGTTTGGTTGAAATAAGGCCAAAAGAAAATTAGATATTCAGCATGAGCTTTTTATAGATGGAGAAGATTATAAGTAAAAAAATGAAAGATGATTAAGTACAAATATCGAGATATGCCTTACAGTAGAAGAGTACATAGTCCAAGGTATTTTGTCTCCTTCTTGCCTGAATCCCTAATGGTCACCTTGTGCACTTCACAGACTTCCATGTAACGAAATACTTCAAACTCTAAGACAAGAAATAAGTATACAATATTACTTTATAAATAGATAACAAGCAAGTACCTAACCCTATAACTTTAAAACTTGATAACTACCAAAAACATTTTTAGGCTTTGAATGCCCCTCTCTCTTCTTTATAGTAGTATTACTCATAGAATTGTTATACCCAATGCACAAAACTCATGCTTTTGCCCTAACTACACATGGTTTGGGTGGAGGGCACTTACCATTGCACCATGGTTTGACTTCTAGTATTACTCATAGAATGAAGAAAAAATAATTTTCTAGCATTGATAAACAAAGATAAAAGATTATGTACAAATGTTACTAGCATCTTTGAAGTCATAACAGAGCTTTCTACAAAAAGCACTATGATATGATGTTAAGATTGAAAAATATTTTACGTGATGTCTAGACGGAAGAAGAGCAAAAAATTCCTAGGGCATTATTAGGTTAAAAAAATAATAATTATTGACCATGGAACAAAATACAAATGTGGAAATAAATTAGAAAAAAAATAGTAGAAAGGACAGAGTAACATATTCAAGAAACAAAATTTAAGTGCCTAGATCAAGTTTGGTTGGTCCTATCTTCTCCTCTCCACTTTTTATGGTGTCCTTTTCAAAATGGGCAACTATGTATTTATCAACTTCTCCCCTCTACCCTTGGTGGTAACATCCCACTCTTCTCCATCTTCATTGACAAGAAACACATGACTAAGACACGAAATCTATACGCATCCAGATTCAAACTTTTAAAGTTGTAACATCAAAGCCTGAAGATTAGCAACTACACTCAAGCCCTCAAAATTTAGGATAGAAGGTTGCATAAGTTGTAGATGGTAAAAATAAAAATATTAAATAACAAGGCCATATACCAATAATAAAAATCTACTAGTAAAGTTTCAGCACAATTCAGTTTGGGTTCTTTTTAAAAAATAAAAACAAAAATTCTTCCTTACATTCACACATGCATCCCGGTAATGTTGCAAATAGTGGTCTTACTAGATAGAATCATTGGTGATGGGGTCGTTGTGAGTTTGGCCTAAATTTGACAAAGTTGCTAGTAATTTCTTTGGTGGGAGTTTTTGAGAGATAATTAAAATAATAAATTGATATTTCAGCCAAATGACAGAAGTGGCAGAAGAGGAAGAAGTTACCCTTTATTGGTTCAGACTTGCTCACACGCCCTTAAGAAAACCAATGCTGACAATGTAGTTGTGAGTTTTGCCAAAATTTGATAAAATTAAGGAAGGTCATTGTTTGTTTACCTGAAATCAAGAAAATTAGCAACACCCACATAAAATATTAAACCGTAAATGAAATAGAAAGAGGTAGGCATTTGAATTTAGTTGTTTACTTTTAAATGCAAATGACTTAAAATTTTGTGACTCTGTTCATTTGATTAGTCTATCTAAAATTCCAAGCTTTTATTTTTTTAAAAATTATTTGTGAAATTTTATTAAACCCATCAATCAATTTTGGATACATCACAATATAGCTCTGAATCTAAGCAACAACAATAAACCGCACTAATTCAAATTTATGTGAATATGTTAAATTTCATAAATCTACGTTGTTAGTAATTTATTTTCCGTCGGAATTTTAACCAGAAAATGAGAATATTTAATTGATAGTATTTGTTTTCAAAATAAAAGAAGAAGCCGAACTAGTTACCGCAACGTAGGGAATGGAATATCAGTTAAATTGATGATTGGGATGTGAGAAATGTTGCGCCAGTCCTCTCCTGTCTCTCTTCGGCAACGTTTCTTGATAATTGGACAATCACCAATCTCTAATTCCTTCAATGGAGTTGTACGCAGGAAATCCGGCAACGACTTTAACTTTCTGCAGTAGTGAATTGTCATCTTTTGAAGACGCGGCATTATAGTAATACAGTCTTCGTCTTCTTTTCCTCCTCCTCTCGTTCCTCCAATCCATTCTTCCCACTCGCCCAAACCAAAGAATTCGAGATATTTCAAATTTGGGAATATTTTCATGTCTTCTTTCTTGTTTTCAGATTCTATTCCCAAAAAATCAACTCCAACTTTTTTCAATCTCTGCGCAAACGATATAGTTAATGATTCGAGGCACGGAATCATCCCCAAAGAAGGCAAACTCATTAACTCTGTAGCGTAATAGAGACCAAGCTCTTTCAAATTGGTTAAAGATGCCAACCAAATAGGAGACATTGTGGTGCCCCAGTAATAACTGAAGAAACAAGCAAGTTTCACAAAACTGATCACACTGATCTTTGATTTAAACACAGCACAGTAAAAGAATTGAATGAAAGAAACAGAGAAGAGAAGAGAGAACGAAGAGAGAAATAGAGAGAGAGAATTGAAGAGAACTCTTGAGAGAAAAGAACTAATTCTTGTTATTTACTCAATGAATCAATATTATACATCCACCTCCTATATATAAGCATTAATAGAAAATAGATAGAAACATGATATTTCTAACAGCACTAACTAACTTCTAACAGACTTTCCCGCCACAGCAGCTGGAGCTTGATTCTGTTTGGATCTTCAACTGACTCGTGCTATACTACACGTGTCATAACTAACTCTCCTCCATACAGAAATGACATAGTTTTGGTTAAATATCTTGCACGTGCGTGGACTCATCACGTGGGAACTTGTTTAATTGTCTTCCTTCTTTGGACTGCAAGTGTGCTCTGTTTCTCCATCTTTATCATCCCCTCTCAAACGAATGGGAGAGGCACGAGGCATGAGTTTGTCACGAAAGAAGAGAAACAAAGGACCAGGTAAGGGTTTATTAAATATGTCAGCAAGATTATCCTTGCCAGAAATAAAGGAAATGGCTAGATCCTTGCGAAGAACTCGTTCTCTGACAAAATCAAAATCAACTTCAACATGCTTGGTCCTAGCATGAAAAACTGGATTTGAAGCAAGTGCAATGGCAGACACATTGTCACACCATAGAACTGGAACATGATGGAGAAACAGAAGAAAATCATGAAATAATTGCCTAAGCCATGAGAGTTCAGCAGCAGTGGTGGCAAGTGCTTGATATTCTGCCTCTGTGGAAGATCTGGAAATTGTAGTTTGTTTCTTGGAAGACCAAGAAATAGGATTAGGACCTAGAAACACCATAAATCCAGTAGTTGATTTCCTATCAAAGGGATTACCAGCCCAATCAGCATCTGTGAAGGCAGTGAAAGTAAGAGGCCCTCGAGAAAAATAAATCTCATGGGAAAGTGTACCCCTCACATATCGTAGAACTTTCTTGGTAGCCTCCAGATGAGTAGTGGTAGGAAATTGCATGAACTGACATAATTGATGAACACTGAAGGCCAAATCAGGTCTAGTAAAGGTGAGATATTGAAGAGCACCAACCATGCTTCGATATGTGGAAGGATCAGATAGGCGAAAACTAGAATCAGGGGTAAGTCTAGCAGCAGGACAACATGGTGTTTTAGTAGGTTTAGAATTATGCATGTTAAACCGATGAAGAACATCAGATGCATACTTGGTTTGTGAGAGGGTAAGACCATACTTGGTAGGAGAAATTTGAATGCCCAGAAAGTAACTGAGAGGGCCAAGGTCCTTGAGATCAAAAGTAGCACTGAGAGCTGAGATAAGATTGGCAATCTGAGATGGAGCATTGCCAGTGATGATGATATCATCAACATACAACAGTAGATAGAGAATGATAGAGCCTGAGTGATAAACAAAGAGTGATGAGTCTGCCAAGGAAGCCACAAAGCCAAGATGAAGTAACTGAGAAGTGAACCTCTCAAACCATGCCCTTGGAGCCTGCTTCAATCCATAAAGGGACTTGAGCAATTTGCAAACATAAAGAGGTCTAGACTGATCAACATAACCCTGTGGCTGCTGCATATAAACTTCCTCCTTGAGATAGCCATGGAGAAATGCATTGGAAACATCCAATTGCCTAATGGACTAGTTTAAACTAACTGCAATTGCCAAGACCAACCTGACAGTAGCTGGTTTAACAACTGGACTAAAGGTCTTAGTGAAATCAATTCCAGGCTGCTAATGAAATCCTTTGGCAACCAGCCTAGCTTTATACCGAGCAATGGAACCATCACTGTTAAGTTTCAATTTATAGACCCATTTGCATCCTACCAAATTAAAATGTGGAGGAGGAACAAGCACCCAAGTTTGCTGCTTCTGCAATGCATCAAACTCAGCATCCATAGCCTTGCACCAATTTGGATAGGAAGAGGCTATTTTGAAAGTGGAAGTTCTGTGAAGTTGTAGTCAAGGGTAGCTTTATAGTAGAGTTTAGGCTTGGATATACCATTCTTGGACCTAGTGTGCATAGGATGAAGGTTAACAGGAACATTGGGTATGGAAGGTGGAGGACTAGAAGGAGCAGAAGCAACCAGTGAAGGAGAGTGAGTTGGAGGAGTATTATGATATGAGGAAGTATGGGAAGGATTTGGGGAGTTATCACTGTAAAAAGAGTGATCAAGGGAGGAAGGGATAGAGGATGTGGCAGAAGGGACAGAATTTGGAGGAGGCCCTAGAATAGAAGTTTGATTAAGGGAATGCAAGAACAGGAAATTGGATAACCAAATGGGAGAAGATTTAGAAGTGACAGGTGACTGTGGAGTAGGAGTGAGTGTAGGAAAAGGGAATTTTGACTCATTAAACAAAACATGTCTAGAAATGTACATAGAGTTTGCAATTGGATCAAAGCATAAGTAGCCCTTTGAAACAGAAGAGTAACCTAAGAAAATATATTCCTTGGTTTTGGGTTCAAGCTTGTGTAAGGTGTAAGGTCTTAGAAGAGGATAACAAGCACACCCAAAAATTTTGAGTTGGTTTAAATCAGGTTTAGAGTGATATAACAGAAATTATGGTGAGTGGAATTGAAGAGTGGCAGTAGGTAGTAAATTGATGAGGAAAACAGCAATTTGGGCTGCATAAGACCAGTATTGAAAAGGAAGAGAGGCTTTAGACAGCAAGGTAATTGAGGTTTCTATGATATGTCTATGTTTTCTTTCCACTAGACCATTTTGCTGTGGAGTATATGGACATGAGAGTTGATGAATAATACCATGGAGAGATAAGTAAGTTTCAAATTCTTTAGAAACATACTCACCACCCCCATCTGATCTCAGAATTTTAAGTTTAGAGGAAAACTGAGTTTCAGCCATGGATAAGTAGGTAGTAAATTGATGAGGAAAACAGCAATTTGGGCTGCATAAGACCAGTATTGAAAAGGAAGAGAGGCTTTAGACAGCAAGGTAATTGAGGTTTCTATGATATGTCTATGTTTTCTTTCCACTAGACCATTTTGCTGTGGAGTATATGGACATGAGAGTTGATGAATAATACCATGGAGAGATAAGTAAGTTTCAAATTCTTTAGAAACATACTCACCACCCCCATCTGATCTCAGAATTTTAAGTTTAGAGGAAAACTGAGTTTCAGCCATGGATTTGAATTTAACAAAGACAGAAAAGACCTCAGATTTATGTTGAAGAAAGTAAATCCAAGTAAAGCGAGTGTGATGATCAACAAATAACACATAATATCTGAATTTATTGATAGAAGAAACAGGAGCAGGGCCCCATACATCAGAGTGTACCAATTCAAGTGGTGAATGTGCAGCAAATTGAGAATTAGGAAAGGGAAGTCTATGAATTTTACCACTAAGACAGTGTGTACAAGAGACAACACTATTACATTTATTCAAAGAACTCTTAAGCATAGGGAAAAGAGTGTGCAAGACTTGAGCATGTGGATGTCCAAGCCTATTGTGCCATAATTCCCAAGATGAAGAAGTGGAAGCAACATGGTTGCAGACTGAAGGAGGGGAAACAACATGGTTGCAGACTCTAGAAGGTAATGACAAAGTAGGAGCTTTACTAGGGTAGATAGGGTATACACCCTATTCACTCTTGCCCTGGTAAAGCACCTTCCCTGTGCCCAAGGCCTGAACAGATAAAAGATTCTCATCAAAATAGCAGTAACAATGGTTATCATGGCAGAGTTTGTGAACAGAAGCTAGATTTGAAGCAATTGAAGGAACCCTAAGGACATTGTTGAGATGTAAAGATGAGTTTTGAGTGGGAAATTGAACTTTACCTGTGTGAGTGATAGGAAGGTTTTGGCCATTACCAACAGTTAGGTGGTCCTGTCCAGTGTAAGGCTTTGGGAAAGACAGTGCATTGAGGCTGGATGTGACATGATCCGTAGCAGCACTGTCAGCTAACCATGGTTGCTCTTGAGTGATTGTAGCATTTGAAGCTGTTGCCATAGCAGCTAATTTTGTGGGAGGATGCTTCCCTTGATATGCATAGTCCATGCGATGATAGTAGTCAATGGTTGTATGGCCATTCTTTCCACATATCTGACATGAAGGTCTATCATTCTTCAAGCCTTGAAACTGTGAAGATGAGGAAAACTGATTGGCTTGATTTTGATTTGAAGAGTATGGTGAGTATTGCTATTGTGGAAAGGCATTGAAACCTTTACCACCACCATTACCTCTTCCTCTATTGTTATTCCTTCCTCTACCTCTATTATTGTAATGATTATAACCACCATTACCACCAGATCTAGGTGTAGCATTCACAGCCATAGCAAAGGTTTCTTTAACATCATTTGAGTCATTCAAAGATTCTTCTTCTGAACCAAGCAAAGTGGTGAGTTCATCAAAACTCACTGGTGTACTCCTTGTACGTATGGCAGATCTGAATGCATTGTAATCTTTGGGAAGGCCTTTGATGGCTATGTGGAGCAACTCTTCATCATCAAGAAATACTCCAACTGCCATCAGCTTATCCCTCACAACTTTGATCTTCTGAAGATACACATCAACAGAATCACAGCCTTTCCTAATATTGTGAAGTTCTCCTTTCAGATTCATAATGTGTGATCTTGAGATTGAAGAAAAACGGTTTTCAAGAACCTTCCAAACCTCTACTGCTGAGTGACATCCCACAGTGAGAGCAAGAATTGTAGGTGTCAAGGTAGAACTGACAAAAGTAAGAAGTGCTTTCTCTTTTGACTTCCAGATTGAATAATCTGGATTGATGATTCCAGTGACAGATCCTAAAAGATCCTTGAGGAACTTCTCTGGAATTGATTGAGTTTCATCGAGTAACTCTAATAAAGAGTAAGTATCAAGCACCATTGAGATTTGATATTTCCATACTATATAGTTGGAACTATCAAGCTTCACTGTCATCATGTTTGACATGTTTGACAGTAACAGAAGAGGTTGATTGATCAGATTGATTGAGGAAGTGGAAGTAGATGCCATGGATGCCATTGTTGGAGATGATGATGGCATTGTTGTAGAAGCCATTTGTTCAGTAGAAGCCATCTGTGGCTCTGATACCATGAAGAAACAAGCAAGTTTCACAAAACTGATCACACTGATCTTTGATTTAAACACAGCACAGTAAAAGAATTGAATGAAAGAAACAGAGAAGAGAAGAGAGAACGAAGAGAGAAATAGAGAGAGAGAATTGAAGAGAACTCTTGAGAGAAAAGAACTAATTCTTGTTATTTACTCAATGAATCAATATTATACATCCCCTCCTATATATAAGCATTAACAGAGAATAGATAGAAACAAGATATTTCTAACAGCACTAACTAACTTCTAACAGACTTTCCCGCCACAGCAACTGGAGCTTGATTCTGTTTGGATCTTCAACTGACTCGTGCTATACTACACGTGTCATAACTAACTCTCCTCCATACAGAAACGACACAGTTTTGGTTAAATATCTTGCACGTGTGTGGACTCATCACATGGGAACTTGTTTAATTGTCTTCCTTCTTTGGACTGCAAGTGTGCTCTGTTTCTCCATCTTTATCAATAACTAATGCGTAACTTCTCCAAGTCTTGAGGTGGCTCTAACGCATTTAAACTTAATACATTACTCACAATTCTTCTATCATTCGAAGCTAAGGCAATCGGATCAAACCCTTCACTAAAAGATAGATACAAATCACGAAGACGGTTCAAATTTTTTAATTCTTCAAGTTTACTTCCTTTGCTATCCTCATCACTTACGAGGGCACTATTTAATGTTCTAAGAGAAGTCAATCTTCCAATCCCTCTTGGAATCACTAAATTATATCTGATAAGAAGTCTTAAGTTAATTAATTTACCTATTTCCTGTGGTGATATTTTAGGTGAACTCATAGACTCACCAAGCCTCAAAAATTGTAAATTGCATAGATTACAAATAGTTTTAGGCATTTTGCATTTGCGAAAAGAAACATATTCTTTACACTCATACAAATCGAGATACCTTAAATGTATTAAATTTCCTATTGTATCTGGAAGTTCCATCATGAAGTGCAAAGTTAATACCTGTGAACGGCAAAAATTTTGGACTAAATTGGACATGTTATAATCATTATGATTAAAAAAGATGACAATGCGTAGATTTTTGGATCTATCAATAGATGGAGGAAATTGGGACCCTCTTGAATATCCCAAATGGCGAGCTTCAGTAATTGATTGTGCAAAGTCATGCATTATATCATGCATTTTGTACCTCGTGCCAAACCGTTTATATTCCTTGCATTCTTGAAAGAAAGAGTGAATGACTAAATTTTCAAAGTATTCTCATGCCATGATTTCGACCTCCATATTTTCCTTTGACTCAACAAATCAGTGTGCTGTCCACGCATATACCAACTCATCAACATCAAAGACATGATTTTTCAGAAAGACAGCACAATATGAGAAACACCATTTCAGTGGTGATGACAAATCATAGTAACTCAGTAACAATGGTGCAAAAAGACCTCTTTCAACATCTTCTAATTCCCACAAATTGCTATTCAAAACATTCTTCCATTCTTCTTTACTTTTCTTTAAGCGCATGAGACTCCCTAGAGTCCTTGCTGCAATGGGCAAGCCTTTGCACTTCTTTGATATTTGTCTGCCAAAGTCTTCTAGTTGCTCACATTGCTGATGATCCTTATCAAAAAATGCTATTTTACTAAACACCAACCAACAATCTTCCTCAGACAAGTCCTCCAACTTGATCGTATTTGCACTTTCCATCATCTTCGCGACTTGGTCTTTACGTGTGGTGACTAGAATTCTACTACTTTGGGAACCACAATTTTTAAGTGCATCTCTGAATGGCTTCCACATTACAAAATCTTCAATCCACACATCATCAAAGACAAGAAAAAACTTCTTTCCTCCAACTTTATCACAAATTCTATCCAATAGACTTTGCAATGCAGTCAAGTTAAAGGATCGACGCTCAATAGATTCAAGGATTTCTTTGGCAACCTTGCACTGACCAAAGGATCCGAAACACAAACCCACACTTTTATCTCAAAATGGGCTTGCACCTCCGGATCATTGTAGGCTAATTGGGCAAGAGTAGTTTTTCCAATACCGCCCATGCCCACCAAAGAGATGACATAGGGGTGTTTTTCTTTTTTAGTACCCTTGCCCAATAGAATGCTCACTAGATCATTCTTAACCTTATCACGACCAAGAATTTCAGACACATCAACATAAGAAGTGGTTTTTGGTCTCTCAACTACTTCTTCAATGGCCCTACTCAATTCAAACCCGTACATCTCCTTCTCTTTGTTAATCTCATCTAATTTTTCGTTAAGGTCTTTTATCTTATGAGCAATATCACGATGCTGAAAAAGATTAGGAATTGAGAAATTGAAGTTGGGGGTGATGGGCCATACCTTCCTCTTCTTAGCATTACTAGTTTCAGCTTTTTCTTCTTCTTCGAATTCTTTTTGTTGTTTTTCAATCTCTGCTTTGATCATGACAGTGTTCCACTCATCCAACACGTTGTCGATCTCGTACGATACGCCTTCGAGCTTATCTAACCAAAGCTTCACAGCTTCCTCCTTCAGCTGCCTCTTCTCAGCATCATTGAGCACTGCCTGAATGGTACGGAATTTGGTTTCAAGCTTTTGGACTTCTTCCTTAACAGTTACAGTCAACGTGAACTCTGGAGAAATGAAAGAACTAAGCCGCTCCATGATAGCAGAAAGTAGAGCACCAGCCATACTTTGGAAATGGAAATTCGCTGGATTACACGAGATTGAAAGAGCAGATGGTAACTCAGAATGCTTGATGGTTCAGGAGAAACGAAATAGTCTAGCTGCTCGAAGTATAAAATGAAGTTAAGGGCCCACAACTGATAAGTCTAATAGCAGAGCCACATACTGATAAATTTAACTTTTAATCTCATATTAACCTTTTATTTTCACCATTAACAAATAAACTACTGGAAAATAAGTACACAAACATTGGGAGATCATTTTACTTTTCATATTTTGGGATGTTACTTAAATCCTTCCATTACTAATAAGTAATAAGGGATAGATGCCAAATAAAAGTGGCTTAAAATGTCCATTAAAAAACTAAAAAAGTGGCTTAAAATGCTTTTTTTTTTTTTTTTTTGCTTAAAATGTAATTAGAATAAGTGTGTTTTTGGTTAGAGCTTATAAAGTCAGTTATTTATTTATTTATAAAATATAAGTATATTATAATATATTTTCAGTAAAAAACTAAATAGATTTTTCCAAATAAAAACTAATAAAGCTTTGCCTCTTACTTGATAAGGATTAGAGACGTTAGCCCATATCCAGGTATATAGGAAAATGCATATGGATGTTGTGGGGCCCGTGGGCCTGATAGCCTCGGCCCATCGTGTAGCAGGCCCAAGGCCCATGCCGAGGAGCACAGACTATTCAAGGCTAAATTGGGGAAAGCCTCTTTTCCCAATCCACGCCGAGGACCTCCTTATCCTCAGCCTGACAAAGATGATTTTTGGGAGAGACTAACCCCAAAGTAAGCTGTCACCCTCGCATTTAATGCACTCAACTAACCCCCCTGGCCGCATTAATGGGGAGGTAACCCCTTGGCAGGATAACGTTGATCAGAGTGAACCACTTGAGTACTGATAAGGCCTCTGATGGGACGGACGGCCAGAAGAAAGGCAAATAGATGATCAACAGATGGAAGAAGGAGATAGGAAGATGAAAACTATATAAGAAAAGCAAGTAAAGTAAAATAGGGGGGGAAAAAGAGAGAGAATAAAAAGGTCTCCTCGGCCACAGGCCGAAGAGCATCCCCCCATTTGTAAAGAAACTCTTAGTATTTTTTATAAGGAAAGTTCATGCATGGTGATCGACGGCCAGCGCCTAAACCTTTAACCCACTATCTATAAATTTATTGTTTGGGCTGAAAACCCATTCATATTCAGGGTCAATCTAAATTGAGTCCCTACAATTGGCGCCGTCTGTGGGAAAGGATTAGGGTGCTGGCCGGCGCACCAGGCGAGTGTTCTAAGTATTCGTTTTACAGTAGGTTGAAAAGAAAAAAAAAAGTATATAGAAGATTTGACAGTAGAAAAAAAACAAAGAAAGATCTTGATATTATTATTTCATGAATAGAAAAATTACATATTACAATCAGAGGCTCAGGCAGGCCTGTTTTACAAGCAAATTTACAAGCTAATGCCACCTGCTATTTCTACAATCAGAGGCCCAGGTGGAGCCGCCCTAAGAAAAAACTAGCCGGTGGGAAGTGTCAAGCCGTCCCTTTATTGGTATAAAGAGAATGGGAGAGTTTGACAAGAGGCGGAGAAGGGGAAGGGCAATCCTGTTTCCAGGCCACCAACAACTCCCTTCTCAGCCAGGCGAAGTTGGAACAAAGAGAGGAGCAGATGCAGGGGCTCCGGGATACCTTCCCCCATGATGTTCCCTCGATTCTCTCCGAACCTCACGAGTGTTGGCCGTTGGAGACGGCAACACTCGAGCACCGCCCATGAGGTGAATTCGCACGCCTTCCTCGTCGGGGGTGTGCTCCGAGGAAAGACGTTAGGTTCTCTAGCAACATCCCTCTGGGATACCTCGAAGGGCGCCATCAGGGTTACGCCTAGACTCTGCCGCACCGAAAGCCCAGTGGGGGCTGCGGCCATACCGGTTTTTGTCAACCCCGGTAACAATTCTGGCGGGGTTGTTAAAAGGGCATGGGGAGCTGGAAGAATGTGTTTTTCTTTTTTTTTTTCCTGTTTGTGTTGAGAGGTCCATGGATTGTGGGGAAACCATCTCCTCACCTTATATAGGGGATGGGGGTTGGTGAGAATTAATTCATGGAGAGTTCGAAAAGAGAATTATCAGCTGGGCTAATAATGAAGCTGCCAATTTCCAAGGAGGTCGTAGACCGTTGGACTCGTGTTAATTCACGAGGACATTAATGAAGGCGCGTTTCGCGCACCGAGGCGTCCAGTGCGGAACACAAACAGACAAAGGGCGCTTCATAAATGAAAAAGATGAGGCCTCGAGCCGGAGGCGAGGTCAATGCCACGTGTAAAGATCATAATCTGACCCAAAGAGGAATCATCTCCAGTGAAGCGGTCTGAGGACAAACCTCTACTTACAGAAAATAGAAGTGGTAGACAGAGCCAAGGTATTGCATGGTCCTCGGACCCAAGCCTATGGTAAAACTACACACACCATTATATCTAATACTTACAGAAAAATTGAAGTGGTAGACAGAACCAAGGTATTGCATGGTCCTCGGACCCAAGCCTATGGTAAAACTACACACACCATTATATCTAATACTTACAGAAAAATTGAAGTGGTAGACAGAACCAAGGTATTGCATGGTCCTCGGACCCAAACCTATGGGGAAACTAGATACTTACAGAAAATAGAAGTGGTAGACAGAGCCAAGGTATTGCATGGTCCTCGGACCCAAGCCTATGGTAAAACTACACACACCATTATATCTAATACTTACAGAAAATAGAAGTGGTAGACAGAACCAAGGTATTGCATGGTCCTCGGACCCAATCCTATGGTAAAACTACATACACCATTATATCTGGGTACTAGACAGAACCAAGGTATTGCATGGTCCTCGGACCCAAGCCTATGGAAAACTAGATACTTATAGAAAAATAGAAGCACTGGGTATAACTAGGGTATTGTATGGTCCTCAGACTCGAACCTATAGAGAAAATAACTATCTGGAGAAAAACCAAAGCGTAACTTAGAGTCAAGCTATAATACGATCCTTGGATTTATATTTGAAGGATAACGGATGGTTTTATGAGGTCAACTCCAGAATAGAACACCAATATTGAGCAGAATACAATAGTAAAGCAAACAAAAGAACATATCATTATTTGGAAGCAAAGTATTAAGTATTCAGTTCAAACGGAGAAAGTATGCAACTCCTTTACAACGCCACTAAGGCAAGAAACAAAATGAGATAAAAGAGAAGATAAAAGAAAAAAATAAACAAAGTTATCCTATGTCGTATACTAGTCTCCTCAACTCAGTAGGCAAATTAAGCCAGTAAGCAAATCAAAAGGCTTGAGCCAAGGCTTAAGGGCTTGATCCCGGAAGGTCCGTCGGAGGACTTGCCGCGTCTTGTGGTATTTCCTGACCCTCGGTTACAACTTCCCCCAACGTTATCTGGGGCTCAACCTCCTCGGATGGTTGATCAGTTAACGGCGCATCCTCGGCGGTCTTATCTTGACTTTCAACCGATGGTAATGAGGATCCCTCCTCAGGAGCAGCAAGTGCAACCTCGCGAATGGCAATGGGGTAATATACCCTGTCCTCCCTTCTAAGATCAGATAAGGCATCAACCCCTGCTTGGTTGAGGGCTTCATGCCAGGTTTGAGAATAGTAATACCTGCACATTGCAGGAACTTGAGCCCGAAGGGTGGCTTCAGTCTTAGCCACCCCATCTGCGAAAGCATCCTCCTCTGCCTTTTCCATAAAACGCTCAGCGTCTATTTTCGCAAATACCGCCTCGTCTTTGGCTCTCACAGTCTCGTCCCTGACATACTCGGCAACACCTTTTTCATGGATTGCCTTGGTCAACTGTTCCTTCATATAGGTAATGTTCTCTTTGACAGTTTGTAATTGACCCTCAACGTCTTGCAAGCGATTAGTTTGATTCTCAGCTTGCTTCTTGGCCACGGCTAGATCAGAGACAACAGTATCCCTGGCCTTCGTCATTTCTGTCAGATCATTGGTCGCCTTTTTTAGGTCGGCCTCAGATCTCTTAAGAGTATTGGCAGCCTCTAAGAATTTGTCGCGCTCTTGCGCTAAGGCATTGCTATGATCATCAACCTCCTCGCCCAACCTGAAAAGGGCCTGGATAGCCTGCCAGTAAAAACAAGTAACTCTGTAAAGAGAAAGAAAGATACTAAGCGACAAAATTTTGAATAAAGTGAATAGGTGCCAAAGGACCTACCATGCCTAGATATTTCTTAAGGTCGAGGACAACCTCTGACCCACTCATTTTCTCTAACTCGGCCATGTCAGTGGGAAGAAGAAGAGATTTCTCCAGGGCCTCGGCTACGAGAGCCCCCTCAGCTCCTTGAGGCTCCCGCATCGACGCGTTATCCATTAGGGGCTGATCATGGAGCATGGCAGCGGGCAACCAGGCTTGAGCCTCGGACTGCTGGGTGGCCTTCTTACCCTTCTGTTGACCACCGAGTTTCAGTTGCTTCGAAGGCCTGCGAAACTTACCCTCCTCGGATGGGGAATGGGATTTACTCCCATCCATTGGTTCCTTACCCTTGGAAAGTCTTTTCCTTTTTGGGTCGTGAGATCCGGTCTGAGGTTCTGATACTGTAGGAACAGAGGACGACCTGGTTTGCATGGTTAGAATCTGGGGCTGAGGTGCTGGGGGCTGGGGCTGCGACTCCCTCGGTACATCCTTCTTGGAACCGCCTTCAAGCAGGTCAAGAAGATTGGTTTGGGGCTGTCTTTTTAAACCCATCTCAGCCTGAGTACCAACTCTTAGGGATTGGAGATCGTCTTCGGACAAATGGGGGTCTCCTAGGTCACCAAGAAGATCCTCGGACTGATCAGCTAGGTCAAACACACTATATTCGTCTTCGGAGGAACTCAGTTCAACCACCTCCCTTGCCTTCTTAGATGGTCCTTTCTCGGCCACCGTTACTCACTGGGATGAAGAGGGGCCTGATAGCGGAATGCCTTCAGGTATATAAGATCCCTCAGTAAAAGCAAAACCGTCCTTCACCACGGTAATCTGCGTAAGCCGAGGGTCACGAGCTCTAATTACGTGCTTCGGGACTGGGAATGATTTCTGAGCTGGGTTGCATTCGAGGATTTGATGAGCAGCTCTGACCTGGTTATCAGGTTCGTTCAAGAAGAGGTCCGACTTAAGAACGGTTTCCAAATCCGCTTTGTTAACCAGATGGAAATGACGTGTAAAGGCGTGCGGATCTGCAAAGAGAAAAGCGAAATTCCTATGGTTAATCAACCAAATCGAATATACAGGTATAAAACTTGAAAATACTGAAACCTAGATTGTCTTGTACTTCGGATGCCCTACCTGGCTCCCCCTCTACTGTTGGGCAATGAAAGCCGTCGTGCCACTCTCCTGACACTATGAGGAAATCTTGGGTTAACCCCTTGTTGGAGTCAGGAAGACACTGGATAAGACGAACCCTATCGTCCCTTGTCTTCATATAGTACGTCTTACCCCTCAGGTGATGAAGGTTGTAACACCAGTTCACATCATGGTGAGTCAGTCTCAGCCCCATTTTCTCATTCAGGGTATCTACACACCCTAATATCCTAAATACATTCACGACACACTGAGTAGGAGCCAGGCGAAAATGCCTAAGGTAATTGAGGGTCACCGGCCTCATAGGGATTCTCATCCCTCATTCTACAAAAGCGACTATCGGGATCACGACTTCACCCTCTCTCCTCTTAAGGTACCACTCCCCTTCTTCACAGTACTTCAAACTCACATTATTAGGTATTCCATAGTCGACAATGAATTTGTTCATCATCTCGTCGGACTCGACCAACTTCTTAAACTTACCCATTCACCAAAGACAACTAAAAGTTCTAAAAGAAGAAAAGGAGGAGTTAAATCAAGGAAATTTGGGGTCGCTAGAAAAAGAAAACTTATAGAAGTATGACGATACTCTTCAGATAGTGTACAAGTTGAACCAGATTCAAACCATATGCATCAATAAGTGTAAGCGCGAAAATGATGAAACCAGGCGGTTCAAACAGGTATTTATACTCTCCTTTAGGTTCCCCAAATGTAACCGCTTGCTCATAAAAGCAAAAGATCATGCCGTTGAAAATGGGAAACGTGGTGCCGTCAAAATTTAATGTGGGCACCCATTAAATCTTGAAACGCTAAAAACGCGCATCGGGCAGTCAAAAAGCCGCCAGCATCAACACAAACTGAAGTGGGGCAACTCGTCTAGAGGACCCGCAGGTATCAAAACCCTCCTCCCCGTCCGAGGGAACGTGCAGCAGGGTTTTGAGGGGCTATTGTGGGGCCCGTGGGCCTGATAGCCTCGGCCCATCGTGTAGCAGGCCCAAGGCCCATGCCGAGGAGCACAGACTATTCAAGGCTAAATTGGGGAAAACTTCTTTTCCCAATCCACGCCGAGGACCTCCTTATCCTCGGCCTGACAAAGATGATTTTTGGGAGAGACTAACCCCAAAGTAAGCTGTCACCCTCGCATTTAATGCACTCAACTAACCCCCCTGGCCGCATTAATGGGGAGGTAACCCCTTGGCAGGATAACGTTGATCAGAGTGAACCACTTGAGTATTGATAAGGCCTCTGATGGGACGGACGGTCAGAAGAAAGGCAAATAGATGATCAACAGATGGAAGAAGGGAGATAGGAAGATGAAAACTATATAAGAAAAGCAAGTAAAGTAAAATAGGGGGGGAAAAAGAGAGAGAACAAAAAGGTCTCCTCGGCCACAGGTCGAGGAGCATCCCCCCATTTGTAAAGAAACTCTTAGTATTTTTTATAAGGAAAGTTCATGCATGGTGATCGACGGCCAGCGCCTAAACCTTTAACCCACTCTCTATAAATTTATTGTTTGGGCTGGATTGGGCTGAAAACTCATTCATATTCAGGGTCAATCCAAATTGAGTCTCTATAGATGTAAATTGTAAATTGAAGATTTGATCAATAAAATCTTGATGAATAACTTGTAACTTATATACTGGTAGTATAAGATCAGTTAGGTGTTCCAAACATCTCTTGCGCAAACCATAGTTAACATAACATAAAGAAATTGTTAAATCTCACATGAATTTTCAGATATATATATATATATATATATATCAAGAGATTGAAAGAGTATACGGTAACTGGTTGATGAAAGGAGAAACTAACTTCTGCCCTTTCACGTTCCTATGACCTTTTGTAATATAAATTAGAATAAATAATTATTTTGTAATCATAATATAATGTATAATTTTTCTCTAAAATTCGTTAAAGATAATTTGTTCACCCTAAAAATTAATCAATTTCTATTCAGTCCAATTAGGTTTATGCCAGTCCCATTCAATCCAATTAGGTCTATTTCGGTCTCATTTGGTCTACTCGGTCAATTGTGGTTCTCTTCAGTCCATTTTGGAATAATTGGGCCTTAAATTGATTTTTTTTTTTGGTAGGTTGTTTTTTCAAGTTTAGCTCAAAAATACATTTTTAAAAAAATTTGGGTTAAAAAAAATGAAATTTTCTTATATTTGGGCTAAAATTTTTAGTTTTGAGTTAAAAAATACAAATAAAATAGACATTAGAAATTAGAAATATTAGCCCTAAAAGTGCAATAAAAATTAAATATTCAAAAGTTCTATCCGGTCCACTTCCATCCTATTTGGTCCATTATGTTCTCTTCAATCCACTTTGGTTCGATTCGTTTTACATTGGTCTTATTCGGTCCATTCTGTCCACTTCGGTCCTATTTTGTCGACATTGGTCCTATTCAGTTCAATTCGGTCTTATTTTGTCAAACCCTAGCCACGTTTTTAGGTTGCTCATATTGCTGTTTATGTGAATCTCTTGTGAGATCTGTGAGGAGCTTTCCTTTACACAAGCTTAGGGTTATCAAGATTCAAGATTCGTTCAAAAACTTGATGATCATTCAGTTGCTGTCATAAGAGCTTAAAGATATACAAGCGGGAGTGCTTGTACTTGCTGGAGAATCCAAGAAAGAAGGAGTTTGTGATCTCGGAGCTTGCACATGGTCGTGTTAATAAGTTTTTACTGATGGGTAGCAATAAGATGTTAGTGGTCTAAGTCTTATTGTAAAACTTCAATTCTTTCTATAGTGGATTTAAGTTTACCTTGAGGATAGCTAGATTAAATCCTCCCCAAGTTTTTACCGGTGTGGTTTCCTGGGTGATCATATCTTTGTGTTATTTATTTTTCCGCTGCTATATACTTGATATGATTGTTTGATTGTGATAATCTAGATTTGCATAATTTGACTAAGTTAATCACTTGACTAATTAATTAGGTTAAAAAATCTAGGTTTACAGGGGTCTAAAAAACATACAATATTATTTAAATAATTGATAGTACTCTCAACCAAAACTTGCATTTTCCCATTCTTAAGTAGTACACTGAATTGGGTAGAAGTGATTTGAAATAGACCAAGTGGTTTGAAGTGGACCGAATAAAACAAATTGGATTGAATGGACTAAATTGAACTAAATAGACCGAAGTGGAACGAATTGGACCTAATGCACTTAATTGCACTGAATTGGATGGAATGGACCAAAGTGGACTGAATGGGACCGAAGTAGACCGAATGAACCGAAATATACCGAAGTGAACCAAATTAGAATGAATTGAGCGAAGTAGACTAAATGAACCTAATTGAACTGAAATGGACAGAAGTAGACCAAATTAGACCTAGGTAGACCAAATTGGACTGAGGTAAACTAAAGTAGACCGAACTGGACTGAATAGATAAGTGGACTGAAATAGATTGAACGCCGATCTGTAATTAGCATAGCTAGGATTGTGTTATGATATAAACTCAAATTCTTACTTTCAAAATAATCAAGTATTAACTCAAACAAATAGATTTTAAACGAAGTAAAAGAAAAAAGGAGACCCTTTTAATCTTCGAGAGAAGAAATCATAGGTAGAAGCAAGAGCATTTTATAATGCTAGTTAAACTCTGCAAATTTTATTGTTCTTTGCTTAGGTCTTGTCCTGGTTCTAGTGAATATTGTTTGATAGTGTTCAGGTTGAACTCTTACGAGATTCAATAAGATTTCAGGAACCCAAAACACAAGATGGAAACTAGAAAGTGTAAACAAACATTGCATAACTATTATTAATAATGAAGGCTTGTTATGCAATTGGGTGATTTGATGGTTGAACTCAACGTGATAAAAAAAGTCTTACAAATAAAACCATCTATTAGAGCATTCGCATCAGATGTGGCAAAAATTATGCCATTTTGCCACACTAAAAGTCTACTTTATTATTTTACCACATCATTTTACAGCATCCCATTTATCAGATGTTTTATCATTCAATTTTATACATTAAAATAATATTTACTACACATTAAAATAATATATTAAATTCCTCCTCCATCATCATCAACCACCACTGCAACAACAACAACAACAACAACAACAACCAGTAAAATTATTGCGGCCACAATCACCAGAAAAACCATAAAAATTGTTGCGGCCACAATCTCTAGAAAAAGAAAAAAGAAAAAACGCCACAACCACCAAAATCAACCCACAACTGCCGCCGAATCCACCACCAAATCAGGAAAAACAAAGACAAAAACAGATCAGAACAGAGATCGGCACCACCATCGATTCGCCATCACCGATTCGCCCACCACCGATTTGCCCATCGCCAGCCGACCCACCCACCACCACTGATTCGCCCATCACCATCTCAACCCACCCACTGCCATAACCCACCGCCATAACCCACAACCTAAACCCACCCACCATTGATTTGCCCATCTCAACCCACCCACCGCCATAATCCACAACTCGAACCCACCCACCACCGATTTGCCCATCCAAACCCACCCATCAAACCACAGCCAAAATAAGTGAACAAAAAAAAAAAAAAAAAAAATTGTTGCGGGCACAATCTCTAGAAAAAAAAAAAAAAAAAAAAACCACCACAACCACCAAAATCAACCCACAACTGCCGCCGAATCCACCACCAAATCAGAAAAACAAAGACAAAAACAGATCAGAACAGAGATCGACACCACCATCGATTTGCCATCACCGATTCGCCCACCACCGATTTGCCCATCGCTAGCCGACCCACCCACCACCATTGATTCGCCCATCACCATCTCAACCCACCCACTGCCATAACCCACCGCCATAACCCACAACCTAAACCCACCCACCATTGATTTGCCCATCTCAACCCACCCACCGCCATAACCCATAACTTGAACCCACCCACCACCGATTTGTCCATCCGAACCCACCCATCAAACCACAGCCAAAATAAGTGAACGAAAAAAAAAAAAGAACCTAAAGCGAAATAGAGAAGACAGATGGTCGGCGGCGTCGAGTGGTGGTCTTTGGTGATCGGCGTGCTGTGGAAGACGAAGAGAGAAGATAGAGATAAGAAAGAAGACAGAGATGAGAAAACGGAGAGAGAGTGATATCTGTGATGAGGAGAGAGAAAACAGGAATAAAATAATAATATATATTATGCCATATTTGTTCGTACCGTGCCAAAATTGTGATAATACTGTAGTATGTTGCAAAAATTTGGCACATTTAACACATCTGATAAATGGACATTTTTGGTGTTTGGTGTGCCAAATGTGCCAAATATTTGGCATTTGGCACATTTAGCACATCTGATGCAGATGCTCTAAGATACTATTCTCTAAAATAGAACTCTTTCCTAAGAGCATTAGCATTGGAAAATTTTAATACTATTCTATTTTTCAATTCTAAAAAGCCACTTTATCATTATACCATACCATTTTACAATACCTCCACATCCCAAACTTCTATTTTCCTCTTTTACTTATTAAAATAATATATCTACATAATAAAATAATATATCTCAAAATTATATCTTCTCTCCCATCTCTCTCCTCTCTCTCATTTTCAGCTTTCTTCCAAATAAAATATTATTATTTTTTTACAATACTTGCTATAGTGCAATTCTATGTTTAGAATTGCACTGTAGCAGTATTGCAAAAAAATTTGCAATACTACTTGTGCGGGTCGCAAATGAGGCCAATGGGCTCAACCCCACTTGGGCTCACAACTTATTTGTTTGTTGGGCTGAATTTCCTACTATGGGTAGTTCTCCAACTAAGGACTCAATGAGATCACTTTTCTCTTTCTCGGCAATATGATACCTCCTCCACCTCCCCTCAGATATTCTCTCTATTTTGCTTTTCTATTACCACCCTTCTCTCCCCCTCTTTTTGACCAACCCTTCTCTCTTATCCTCCCTTCTTATTTATAGTGCTCAGCTCAGACGTAGGTTATCAATGCTCTCATAGTTTGTGCAACAGAGGGTCCAGTAAGATTTTCTCTAAGTGGGAGGTCAGGTATGGGTGGCTTTCGGACTTGGTGCCCACCCCTGTCGGCAGCTCGGCAGAGTTGGTGCGCGCTTAGTGCTACGGAGGGTCCAATCAGGGGGATGGTAAGTGAGAGTCTAGGCCTGGGTGGCTTTGGGACTTGGTGCCCACTTCGGGTTAGAGCTAGGTAGTGGCGCTTAGGGGGCCTTCTACGAGCCAAACAAAGACGATGCGCCGTTCACTAACACTTCCGAACATGCTCGGTAAAAAATATGCCGAGCATAACTTTAGCAGTGAAGCTCGGCGCCCCCGAGCTGTGATAGCGAGGGTTGGGCCTTAGGGCGAATGAGGATTGGACCCTAATGACTGCGTTTGGAGCGGGAACTAGGGGCTGAGTGGGCCCAACAGTTCGGATGCCGCACACTACTGTTTAGCATTCCCCAATGTAGATGGTTTTGGGGATTAAAATTTCAAATTTCCCTTAAATTTGGCATTAGCATTCCCCAATGCTAATGCTCTAATATACACATGCTAAATCTAGAAATATTCCATCAGTCAATACACGTGAAATCTTGTTGGGCTATATTTTATGCTTATTTCCTCTCCCCCCACCCCCCCCACCCCCTATTATCCACTTGTGATAATATTTTATACTTATTTCCCCACGTGAAATCTTGTTGAGTTGCATTCCAAGCTTCTGAATCTTCCCACCAAGCTTCTGAATCTTCCCCCCCCATGTATCCCAAGTGGATAATATTTTATACTTAAAAAAAAAAAAGTAGATCCTTCTTTGTATTACCCTCCGGCTGCTACTTGGAGGAACTAACTAGCCAACCATATTGGACTATAAAATATTGGCAAAATTAATATATTATTTCCTTTAAAAAAAATTTAATATATTATTTCGGAATGAGTTAGGATTGTCACAAAGGAGGAAGAGATGTCAAAACAATAATGCATCTTTTCATAAAATACTGCAACCTTGAAATGTCTCTCTCACATACATATATGAAAATATTCACAAATGAATTAGAAAATTTATTGTTTTAATTAATTTTTTTTAAACTAGAGAAAATTTATGTAATTTGCACCTACAAGCTTTCATTATTCACCAACTGAGGAAGAAAATCATTTAGCGAAAAGGGTCAAATATATGTGGTCAATAATGTCTTTTTTTTTTTTTTTGGCTGGAAAAAATATCATCAAAAATTGAAGATAAATGCATTTAGAGGAATAATAATACTAAATTACTAACACCTCTCATTTTCAAATCTTCTTATGGTTGATGGAAACTTCATCCTACATTGATAAGATAGTACCATTGTCATCATTGTGAGCAACACTCTAGAAATTATTAGCTCTGGATCTAAAATTTTCATTAATGGTCTCAAGAATTAAAAAAGGGAAAAAAATAAATTTCCTCAAGGCCTTTTCCATATTAATGGTACATACTAATATATACTGAATTATATCATCATATTGATTTATAAAAAAAAAAAAAAAGTCGAAGAGACTGCATAAAGAGAACTTGGCCCCTTTCCCCCATCAACGAAGGCCATAATTGAGCTTAAATATTTACTCAGTGGTTGGTCAAGACTTTTGATTATGCTGATTTGCCCTCCAAATCAGGAATCTTCCTATGCCATGTGGAGAGGTATAGATATACTATTTTGGTATATAAAACAATGTCCTCAGGCTTATCCAAATTGGACCAAGCATGTAACGAGTCAACAAATCAATATTGTATTAAAAAAAAAATCAATATTAAATGTTTGCTGGAATGTGAATACAATCAGCCATCATAATGAACGGTTTGCAGAAAATATTCAAGAAAAAAAAAGGGGTATCCAGAAACTAGAGCTTTTTTTATTTTTATTTTTTTAAATCACGTATAGAAAATCTTCATTTAGAAGTTGGTCCATATGCATTGTCTTTTGCCTTGTTTTATTTATTTATTGTTTATATTTTCTTGGCAATACATCATAAAAAGTCTTGGTGTGCGCAACTAGTGGGCAGGCAAACAAGTAGAAAGGTTATTTCAACAAGTGGGCATTTCAGATTTCGTTCTTCAATTATATATGATGAAGAATATTTAAAAAGTAGAAAGATCTCAATCGTGCAATACCTCTTGCATTTCCTTATGGATATCTCAATCTTCTTCCTTCTTTTATGTCTGCTACAGACTCTTTCTCTATCTTCATCTAATACATTAGACACACTTAGAGGCACATCTCTATCGGCTGAGAAACCAAGTGACAAATTGATTTCAGAAAATGGTGAATTCTCTGCGGGGTTTTTCCCTGTTGGAGATAATGCTTTTTGCTTTGCCATATGGTTGAACGAGTCTTCAACTCCCACAGTTGTTTGGATGGCAAACCGAGATGAACCTGTTAATGGAAGAGGTTCAGTGCTTTCTATTTTGGCAGACGGCCAGCTTATACTAACCAATTCACTTGGTATCACCATTTGGACAACTAAAGCAGCAGACTTGACCTCATTAGAGGTCACCAATTTGCAACTACAGCTCCAAAACACAGGCAATCTCGTTCTTCATAATTCCAAAGGTCTTGTCATCTGGCAAAGCTTTGATTCACCATCAGATACGCTTCTCCCTCAACAAGAACTCACCATGATGTCGAGCCTTATCTCAAGAAAAAGCCAAGGTGACTATTCATCTGGCAACTATAAGCTCTTTTTTGACAATGATAATGTGCTCCACCTGCTTTTCCAAGGTCCAACAATGTCCAGTCTCTACTGGCCAGATCCATGGCTTGAAAACCCTGGACAAGCTGGAAGGTCTATGTACAATACTAGTAGACGTGCACTACTACACGACTCGGGTTATTTTGAGTCATCTGATCATTTTCAAATCAATGCAACAGATTTTGGTGTGGTAACTCACAGACGATTGACACTTGACCCTGATGGCAACCCGCGATTATACAGCCTGCAAAAGATGAATGGGAGTTGGGAATGGGTTGTAACATGGCAAGCCTTCTCTGACCCATGCAGGATTCATGGCATATGTGGACCTAACAGTCTTTGCAGTTATGATCATGTTTCTGGCAGGAGATGCTCTTGCTTGCAGGGCTTCAAGATTAAAGATCAGACTGATTGGTCTTATGGGTGCGAACCAGAATTCAGCATCCCTTGCAACCATACAGATGAGTCTAGCTTTGTCCAACTTGCTCATGCTGAATTCTATGGCTCAGATATCTTCTTCCATCAGAATGTTACCTTTCAATTTTGTCAAGAACAGTGCCTGAATAGGTGTGATTGCAATGGCTTCCAATATAAATACGATGAGGGTAGTGGTTACTATAATTGTTACCCCAAGTATCTACTAATGAGCGGACACCAATCACCAAATTTTGTTGGAGATTTTTATTTAAGACTACCAAAAGCTGGTCTTTTTTATAGCAAGATTCCTGATGGAGAATTCAAGTTACAATGTTTGGCCAACCTATCCAAGCAAATCATAAGAACGTATGAAAACAAGACCGTAAAGCTTTTGCTTTGGTTTGCCACTGCAGTGGGAGGTATGGAGGTGACTTGTGTTTTGCTGGTCTGGTTATTCTTGTTAAGAACCAGTAAACATCCTAACCCAGATCCTGCTTCACAAGGATATCTCCTCACAACTAAATTTAAGCGATTCACCTTTGATGAGCTAAGAAAGGTAACGCGGGGATTCAAAGAAGTGATTGGGCGAGGAGCAGGAGGGACAGTATACAAAGGTGTACTGCCAGATCAGCGGGTTGCAGCAATCAAGCGACTCGATGAAGCTAACCAAGGAGAAGCAGAATTTCTAGCTGAAGTAAGCACCATTGGCATGTTGAACCACATGTACTTAATAGAGATGTGGGGATATTGTGCAGAGGGAAAGCATAAGCTTCTGGTGTATGAGTACATGGAACATGGATCTTTAGCTGAAAATATTAGTTCCAATGCACTTGATTGGAAGAAGAGGTTTGAAATAGCAGTGGGCACTGCAAAAGGCCTAGCTTATCTACATGAAGAGTGCTTAGAATGGGTTTTACATTGTGATGTAAAGCCTCAAAATATATTGCTAGATTCCAACTTTCAACCAAAAGTAGCGGATTTTGGCTTGTCTAAACTAGTAAGTAGAAGCATGAGTGATCATTCAAGCTTCTCAAGGATGAGGGGAACTAGAGGCTACATGGCTCCTGAGTGGGTTTACAATCTTCCCATTACTTCTAAAGTGGATGTTTACAGCTATGGAATTGTGTTGTTGGAAATGGTGACTGGAAAGAGCCCAGGTGGCATGTATACCTCTGACAGTGGAGAGACAAGAGAGCATAAGAGGTTGGTCACTTTGGTAAAAGAGTATATTAACATTGGAATTGCAACAAGGAGGTCATGGATTGAAGAAATTATAGATCCCATGATGTTTGGCAAATATGACAAGGTTAAGATGGAACTTTTGGTCAAAGTTGCCTTGCAATGCGTGGCAGAAGACAGGGATGAGAGACCCAGTATGAATCAGGTAGTAGAGATGCTTATAGGCCACGAGGATTAATATTTGTTGAAATAATTTAGAAGTTTTGTTTAATTTGAGTCGTAAAAAGATTTCATTATGCATTCATATTTCTTTTTTGTGGAAGAATAGAAATTTCTGAATTGTAACAAAGGAATTTATGGATTCATCTTCTCTCCGCTATATAGACTTTTCTTTGATTTTTTCCAACATGTAAAACTTGATAAAGAATAATGCTACCGTCATAAACTATTTTACAATATTTTTACAAAATGTTGATTTGGCAAACTTCTTATTGATTTTCATTAAGGCTTACAATTAATATAATTTTTTTATTTACCAATAATCACTCACTATATATCAGTAGTTTGTAAAAATTTCTATAAAATAATTTGTATTTCTAGTATTATTCTTTGATAATTACATGAAAGAGAATGCAGAAAATGTTGGACACTTTTGGCCGATTGGTTAATTTAACATGCTTTACAAGGTTGTTACTAAGCTGTTGGCCAGATATATGAAGCCTTTCCCATATGAACTCATTAATCCACTTCAGGCGAGCTTCATCTTCGGCAGGAGAGCAATAGATAACATTGTATATTCCAAAAGGCTGTTATGAAATTCAAGGGAAGCAAGCCCAAATGTCGATCAAGATTGGTTTTGTGAAATTTTATGACATGCTATAATGGAGTTTCATTCCTTGGAGTCTAGAAATTGGTTTTGAGAAAACCTTCCTCTTACTAGTGATAGGAATATAAAGGAGCACACATCCTAATTTCGTGTTTCTTCCTTGTAAAGCCTTGGACCAGAGGGAGTTGGTGGTGTGATTAGGGTTATGACAGTAAGGAATAAAAGGCTTTTCGAGGAATGTTAAGATCGTTTTGGGAGAACCATGACTTGAGTGGGTCAAAGTGAATTTCAAAATAGTCACTTGATGAAAATTTCCCTTTATCGGGTTTTACATTTGCATTAAGTCACTTATTATTTTATGAAAAAACCAAGTAAATGTATTATAACAAATACATATTTATCTATCTATATTATACATTTAAAAGCTGAAACTTAATATTTATTGTTACTATACTCCTGTTAAGCCAAATCAGCAGCTATATCATCTACCAATTTTCAACATTTTTTTTAACTCTTTTTTTTTTTTTTTTCATATACTCTTTTCACTTTTTTTTTTTTTACTTTTTCCAACTTTTTTCCTCCCTTTCACCTTTTCATCTTCCTATTACTATCTACCTTAATATCACTTTTCCTCTATCCTTTTATCTTCCTCTATTTTTGGCTTTATATTATTCCCCTTCTCTTACTATAAATTTACAATTATCTTTCTCATTCTATATATAGTTTTCCCACAAACAAAATGTTATGTCTTATGTCTCTCTCTCTCTCTCTCTCTCTCTCTCTCTAAATTTTTTTTTTTTTTTGGTGGTTTTTTTTTTTTTTTTTTTTATAATTTTCTTGCATCTCTAGATTCTCTACTTTAGGTTTATGAAATTTTGTATTATTTGGAACTCTAATTTGGGTTGATTTGATTAAGTTATGTTTTTAAGTTTTTTTCTCTTTTCTTCTCTCTGATTTCATAAATCGATGTTATCATATTGCATTATAAATATAGTATATAAGAATATAATGTTATTTCATTACATAACATAACCAAATTTGGATCATTTAGTATTTATTACTATATATATATATATATTTTTTAAATTTTTTTTTTTACCTTTTTCTTCTCTTATTATTTTCAATAGATTTCTTATTATTCTCTTTTTGAAAATGTAATTATTCTCTCTCTCTCTCTCTCTCTCTCTCTCTCTCTCTCTCTCTCGATTTTTTTTATTCTTTCTAGCAATTCTACTTTATATTGATGAATCATTTGTGATTTTATAAACTCTAATTTGGGTTCATACATTTTGGTGTTGTATTTTTTAGTTCCCCATTACAAGTAGTCTCTCTCTCTCTCTCTCTCTCTCTCTCTCTTTTAGGTTTGTTATATTTATTTATTTTTTTTGAGTTAATACTTGAATTATTTTGGAAGTAAGAATTTGAGTTTATATCTAAACACAATCTTGGCCATGTTAATTACAGATCGACATTCGGTTCAATTTAGTCTATTGGGGTTCACTTCATCCACTTCGGTCCAGTTTAGTCTGCTTCTGTCCACTTTAGTCAATTTCAGTCTACTTCGATCCACTCCAATTCAATTAGGTCCATTCGACCTAATTTGGTCAATTTAGTCCAATTTGGTCTAGTTTGAATAATACTAAAGCTACATTGTTGATTTGAATAAGATACATCTTTATTTGAAAAAAAAAAAAAAAAAAAACTAAAGCCTTTTTGGGTGATCATTATGGTGTAGTTGGGTTTATCATTCTCCAATTTGTAGATTCGAGTGGTTGTTCAATCAAATCAATACATGATTGGCTTGAATTAGTCTATAAATAATTGGAACAACCATGTGAATGGTGATGGCAGTGCTTGACATGGCAAAACATCAGAGAGATGGAAGAAAATTTTCCTGGAGCTCAGACTCTTATACAATGAAAAGACTAAATGTTTCTGTTGAATTGTGTATCAAATTGTACAGAGGAATGCCTTTGATATACGCATAGAAGTATAATATAGATGATGTCGCGGCGGAAGCCTAAAGAAAGCACACACGATACTCTATTGATGGAACATAAATTAAACTATTAGCCTCTGGTAGTAAACCTCGAATCTACGAGAGGTTTTCCCAAATGCACAGGGAGATAAACTGGAATCTAGTAGATAAAAAATTTGACAAAAGTCTGTATTTATTGATAATAGTCTAATTTACCTCTAACAGCTATAAAATATATAAATATTAAGAAAAATGTCTGAAACCCTAATTTGCACTAATTACGCGAGTAGGTGACAAAATACCAAAATTTACCTAAAGTGGCAAAATTGAGTTAAATGAAGAATTATAAACTATTGACCTTAAGGGTCATCCCAAAACAAAGGGACCTTATTTTGATTTTTGAGCAAAAAGTTATTAAAGAAACAAAAATTACTATAAACGGCAAAATTGCAGTTTTTGGGGCCTAAATGAAGGAATTCACCATTTTCAAAGGGTATCTCATGGCAAAGTAACGACTATTGCTCAGAAGGCTGTTTCACTTCAGGTTGCCAAATTTCATGCGATTGTGAGTTTCGAGGCCCATGATTTCTACCAGTGTCTTTTTGCCTTGCACGATAATTTCAGCCACACGTGAGAGTCCAAAAAAAATTCTAAATTATTTTTTCAACAACATTAATCCTCATTCTAAGAAGCATCTCTACTGCTTGGTTCATGTTGGATCTCTCATCCTTGTCTTCTGTCACACATTGCAAAGCCACTTTGACTAGAAGTTACAACTTAGCTTGATCATATTTGCTGGCTATCATGGGATCTATAATTTCATCAATCCATGAACTCCTTGTAGGTGTTCCAATGTTAATATACTCTCTTATCAAAGTGACCAACCTCTTATGCTCCCCTGTCTCTCCACTGTCAAAGTATTGCATGCCAATTACTTTTAATCTTCATACACAATCACTTTTAAAAATTAATAGTTCAGTAGGTCTACGAGCACTGAAAGGCATTCGGTTAATCAAAACCTGCATCAAGTCAAGTGTAGGAATTCGTTTGATCTATAATTCCATATTGAAGTATGTAAATCTCTATACTCTTTCATTCTTGGGAAGAGGACATAAGTCTTTTATCTTTGGGCCAAGGCTCTAAAGTCTTTCATTCTCGGGAGTGAGGCCCTAGGTCTTTCATTTTTGGGTCGGTGCCTTTGACATTTGTTAGATCTTTATTTTGGTTTCTATTTTAGATGGATGTCAAAAAGTGCCATCTTGAATGGTGACTCTTTTGAAGAAGTCTGTATACAACCTCCTTTAGGTCATGTGCATTCCTCAGATAAGGTCAGTAGAGTTTGCCATGACTCAAGTAGGCTATTTGGTTTGTCAAATTCAGCTTTGTAATTGCTGAACTTGGTTTTGTCCCTAGCTCTTATGATTCTACATACTCTTCATCCGCAAAATGACTATCAATATACTCTTATATATTCTTCTTTTATGTTGATGATATAATTATGAGCTCTTCAGAAATTTCTCAATAAGAACTTTGTGATGAATGATTTGGGGACGTTGAACTATTTTCTTGGGCTTGAGGTCACTTCCACTCATGATGGGTATCATCTGTCTCTTAGGCTAAATATACATATAATCTTCTTTCCAAAGCCATCTTGACTAATTGCAAAGACTGTTTCTACCACTCTAGAGGTTAATGTGAAGCGCCTAGATGCGCTCTCTATTGCCAGTTGGTTTGGCAATTTTATCCATCTCACTATTACCAGGACCAACATTTCCTATTTGTTCACTTAGTCAACCAATTTTATCCATCTCACCGTTGTTCTCTCTTATTATCACCAAACCAGAGATCAAGAAAAATCAATCTAAAGAAGGCTCCATTGAAGATTGGAGATCAATTGTTGAAGTCATAGAACCATCGAATTTAGTTGCTATGAAGAGAATCTTCGAGGCGGTCCTCGAAATAACATACCAAGTTCATGAGAAAAATCCATTTTGTCACTATCTTACTATGCGCTTTTTTTTATTGCTTTATTACTTTATTTGGTGACTTGTTAAATCTGTGGTAGTAACCTAAAATCTATTGATAATCATAATCGTTAAATTGGGTTAATTTTTTTATTTGATGGAAAAAAATAAGACTTGTGTGGTCATTGTCTTTGCCTACTTAAACCCTATCATACACGGCGTGAGACCACTTACCCAATATTGGTGATTGCCACTATTGTCCTTGATTGAAGGCTAATAAAAGGACCCATACAAAGATTACAATATTCAAATGTTCAAGAATTTTATTTTGTCTATTCCCTTCAAATCTACAAATAAAAAATTGTTTTCTCATTCATGGAAGAATTCTATAAAAATATATAAACATAATAAATTTGTTAGGAATACACGAGTTAGTGAAGTCTCATAGTGGATAAGAATGACAAAAAGAAGTGGTTAATATAATTCAGTTGAATTCAAACTCACAAACTTAAGTATTTTGAGTCAAGTAGTGTCCCTATACGTTAGTATTTTGAAGTTAGAAGCAGATCCCACCTGCTTGAATTCTAGCTGCTAGTAGAGAAAATTAGGGCTCGTTTGTTACCATTATTTAAACAACAGTTTCAGTGTTTATATAACATTACACATATTTTTATATACTTTTTTCATCCACACGTATTTTCACAAAATACAAACAACATTACTAAAACAATATTACCCAATTAGCCCTTAATTAGCAAATCACAATGCACTGTACTATTGACCAAAATTTTGAACTTACATTTTAGAGCAATTTGCGTATGTAAGAAAACAAGAAGTTAGTTTGTCAAAAGTTGACTGACATTTTTGGTGACAGTTGTATACAATGGCTGTCCTACATTTTGCCCAAAGGAGGCCATTGTTCAAAAGAAAGATATATTTGACTAGACTTGGTCCTGATTAATTCTTCCAATAACAAAGTCTCCAAGATGCCGTACTCGCAGGAACAAAATTACTATATTTGGCATATTAATTATTAAACACTATCCTCAAGTTGTTCTAAACAAAACTACATAAGCTTGTGATTAAAGAGTTTAAAATATCAATTTTGTTATTCTTTATTGAGCTTAGGTGAATTCAGTTTGTACTCTGTTGGTCACTGGTCAGTCTACACAGCGTGAACATAGTTGTCAAAACGTGAATCGTATCGTGAATCGATTTTTAATTTTTTCGTGTCGTGTATCGTATCGTATCGTGTATCGTAAGATACACAAACACTTAATAAAATTTATAAAAAAATTATAAATATACATATATGAAGGGTATATTCATTATAAATTTTGAATATATTCAACTAATGACTAATTTATTTATCACTTATGTAATAATATTTAACAAGCTAACCAAATAAATCAAACTAGCATGTGTTTATAACATACATATTCAAATTACTTAAATTCAAAAGTGATAATATATAACAAATGACCCAAAAATAATAATTTATTTTCATCATATTCATCAAATTGCCTAATCAACCCCATCTAAGTCAACGCTATCTTGCAGCAAGCTAAATAAGGGAAGTTAAGAGATTGTTTTTCAACTAATTTAAGATTGCTACTAAACATAGGAAAATGAAATAGCTTTAGAAAAAAAAATTTTTTTTTTAAATTTTTAAATTGACTCATTTTCTAGAAAACATCATCTTTGAAACAAATAGAGCCTAATTGTTGAGTAAAAATAAAAAAATTCACATACTTATTTCCACAGTTGGCATAACAGTTGAAATTAGTGTTTTTAAAAAAATATTTTTTTAGCTTTTTCTTCGGTCATGAAAAACTTAGAATCCACTGAAGATATAAAGAATAAAGAATATTATCTTTAACACAAGATATAAAGGATATTATTGAGACTTTTTTTTTTAATGATTATTATTATTCCTTATTGAGACTTCTGAATTATTGTTTACAGCTGATGGACCACTTTTTATTTTATTTTATTTAAATTACACGCACCAATTTAAAAACTTAAAAAAAAAAAACTTATATTTGAGATGTGATAATTCAAGAGATTTAAATATTGATGGCGCAGACATTCATAAAACAAATAAACTAATATTAGAGTTAGTCTAAAATTTGTTTAGATTTCTCAAGTATATGAACTCTATATTGAGTTTATTATAATAAACACTTGAATATTAAAAGATGTTGCTTCTATTCAAGTGCTCAATGTAATAAACACTGGACTATAAAACAAGTAAACTTATTTTATTTTATTTTTCTATTTTTACTTTCTTTTTATAACTTCTCAACCCTAAAAAAAGATTGATAAATAGGAACACTTTATTGCTCTTTATTCAATGAACTTTCTGTTATGAGTATATATATAAAAGATGCATAAAAAATACATATAAATGTAAAAAAATAAAGGATGAGAAGATGACCGCGTGCCATCATGATCATGTGTGCTCATATGCACACGCATCTAACATAACCCCATATTTATATTTATATTGTGTTTATATTTATATAAATATGAATAACAAAGATATAGTTGTCAAGAGCGCATTTTTTTTTTTTAGAGAGTTTCAACCTATGGTGTCCGTTCTTGATAATAACTCTTTATTATCAGACCAAGACACCAATCAGTTTTAGTGTAGGCGGGGATTGAACCCCAGATCTCTTATACAACCATTAGAGACTTTACTAGTTGAGCTAACTGGAACCCACAGTTGTGAAGAGCTTTTCAATGTAGATGTAAAACATATTAGTCTTTTCAATTATATTAGTCTTTCACTCAATAGCCTTAACAATATAAATTCCAAGGAAAAACAAATAAATATGTCATAAAAATTTCAGAAAGTTAAAAAAAAAAAAAAAAAAAAAATCAAAGTATTCCAATGACAAGTATGATATCCAATGCTATCAATATAATATTTTCTAGTTTCATGTGAGACTCATGTGGTCCTTGTCTTTGTCATACATGGCATGGGATCACCTGCCCAATAATGGTACTTGTTACAATTGTCCTTGATTCAAGGCTAATAAAAAACCCCATATATAAACCTTTTATACAAAGATTACAATATTCAAACGTTTAGGAATTTTATTAAAAATTTTGTTATGTCTTTACCCTTTAAATCTACAAATAAATAACAGTTTTCTTATTCATGAAAATTTCTATAAAAATATAATAAATTTTTTAAGAATTCACGAGTGAGTAAGGTCTTCTATTGAATAGATAATGATAAGAGTAAGTGATTAATATAATAGAATTGAGCCAAAACTCATAAGTTTAAGTCTTTTAGGTCAAATAGTGTCTTTATATGTTATATTAACTATTTAATGGGAAGCCACCCAAGATATTATGTCCCTATCAAAGTCTGTTTACGTTTTGCCCCCAATCCCAAGTGAGAGCATTTTGAAGCTAGAAGTAGATCCCACCTGCACGAATTCCAGCTGCTAATAGGAAAAATTAATTAGCAAACCACAATGGGCTATACTATTGACCAATATATTGAAAATTATTTTAGAGCAAGTTGCTCAAGAAGTTAGTTTGTCAAAAGTTGACTGACATTTTTGGTAACAGGTGTTTGCAACGGCTGTCATTTGTGAAATTGACGAATGTAAAATGCATACGTTAGACCATGAGATGTACCATTTTATTTTAAAATCAATTAATTGGTGATAAGTAATGGAGGCATACTCAGGTCATTTATGACATTCAATATCGTGTCTTGCGGGCCTGTTATTAGAATAGTCGAAGGAAACAGAATTGTGATCCACCAATAACATATATCCACGTTAGAGGATAGTCAGAAGTTCAATTGGAACTTTACAATGTACTGTGTTTACTTTGAAATCTATCCCAAAAGAAAGAACCATTATTCATCAACTGACCAAGAAAATCATTCAGGGAAGGGCTTAAAATGATTATTATATTATCAGTGGTCAAATAATGTTACTAGCACATTGAAAATAATATTACTAACAACTCCCATTTTCTCTGTCTTGAGTAATGGAAACATCTTCCCACATTGATATGCCACTCTGAAGTCTGACCATTGTGATAAACATGCATAGCTCTTACAGCTAGATCCAAAATTTTAAGCAATTAATGGTCCCAAAAATGAAAAAATAAAACAAAAAACCCCCCCAAGACCTAGACTTAATCTTGATTAACTCTTCCAATAGCAAAAGTCTCCAGATGCCGTACTCGCAGGAACAAAATTACAATATTTGGTAATATTAAACAAAGTCTTCCAATGGCAGGTAGGATATCCTCTGCTATGAATATCTCCTTGTTTCATTAATTTTTCTCACTTGTCTAACATGACGTGCCAAGTCTTGGTCTGCAAACTGCAAAGGTTTCGTTATTTGCCATTTCCCAAGCAAGGAAAATAATGACTTCTGGTTTTGACTCGTGAGCATTCGCTATCTTCAATTGTAAATATATACTAGTTGCTAACCCGTGCATTGCACAGGATAGTTAAATATAAAAATTACAAATATTTACTTTGCTTGAAGGTCCTATGATTTTAAAATGGATAAAATGACTTTTTTTTTTTTTTAATAACCCGTGCATTGCACGGGATAGTTAAATATAAAAATTACAAATATTTACTATGCTTGAAGGTCCTATGATTTTAAAATGGATAAAATGACTATTTTTTTTTTTTTTTTAATAAAAAACAATCTTTATTGAAATGTGTGGGAGTAATGAATCTTTCACTAATCATGTATTGTTCGCTTTGGGAATGGGTCGAGGAGCCGATACCACCCTCACGAATTTGTTCAATCCCACATTGGGGAGAGAGACCTCCCACCCTTGCCTTCTAAGCACTTGGCCTAAGGAAGGGTGTACCATAGTGTGTGTGATCACATGAGCAAGTCTAGAAAACTGCATGTTGACTCATGCACACCATGCACTCCTTCGGGCCCATCGACCGATGAAGGGGGACCCTGATGTGGAATTGAACAATACTTGATTGGGGAAAGATTCGTTCCTCCCACAAAATGTATCTCAGTACACACAGAATATCAAACAAAGGAGTAACTACACTAAAAATACATTTGTATAAATGTATCTACATATTTGGAATCTCTAAACATACATAACTAAAAATGTTTTTAGATTGTTGGAAAAATAACAATATTTTGAATTTGCTTAATAGAGACAATTTTTTTTTTTTTTTTTTAAAAACACACACACACACTTATTTTGATATCAGTATACTTTATTAATAATATTATCATTAAGTAACAGGTAGACTCATAATACATGGAAGGGACTTCTCTAGCCAATATATTACATCAATATTGTTCTTTGCTTCATATGCTGCTTCGAGGAAGATGATAAGAGAAACATATATTCTTGATAGAAGAGTCAAGCCCACTGCTATCATTAAGGATCTGGGCAATCTACAAATTAGTGGACCAACTGACTTTAGTTCATCTATCAAATTTTTTACTACAAACTCTACTTCAACTTCTTGAAGCCCCAAATTTACAAAGCACTACACTTTGTAATCTTATAGCCTGCACTTCAATATGGTCATTCCCTACTTCTAATTTTACACACATTGCTTATATACATTGGCTTGCACTATCACAAATAGCTACCCGTAATCCATAGAATCTATTGTTATGCAGTCCACACAAATATTCTACAAAAAAGTACAGCAAGCTCATATGACATCAAGTGCAACCAATCAAATAATTCAGCAATTTAGACCCAACAAATGGCACTCCAAAGGCTTTCATTTGGGAGGGAAAAAAAATGACAATAATAAAATGCAGGACCAAACATATTTTATCAAACATGTAAAGATGATGCAAACTAAACAAACACACAGTAAAGTCAATGCTCATTACACATTACACAAACACAATCTCTAGATAAATGCTAAGATAAATGATCTATCTTTTTTCTTTTTTCTTTTTTCTTTTTTTGGCTAATAGATTTATCCTAACCTTTTATGGCAATTTAATTCATAATAGAATATCAAATGGCATTCAAGATGATCAGTGTTAGATTGCTATAACCTATAACATTAATATTGTTAGGTTCTAAGTACTTAGAAACTAATGTATTGGAACTCTAATTTGTATTATTAGCAAACTATGATCAAAACAGGTTTTTAGTCTTGTTTTAGACTTGCTCAAAGTATGTCTTTTATGTAAAGTTGGAATTGAGCTGTTGCAGAATTCATTGTGCAATTCTGACTGACTCGATTGATCGAAAATTAGACTCGATCGATCGAAAGTCATGCAGATTGCTTTTTTTGCAGAATTTCCAACTCAGCCTTAAGCCCATATAACATGTAAGGTTTTATGTTTTGCCTTAGGTATAAAAGACAAACCCTAGCCACGTTTTAGACGTTGCTCTATTTGCTGTGTATGTGAATCTCTTGTGAGATCTGAGAGGTGGTTGCCTTCACACATGCTTAGCATTATCAAGAAGGAGACTTGATTGAGAGCTTGATGATCATTTAATTGCTGCACTAAAGAGCTTAAAGATACATAAGTGGGTTTGCATGTACTTGCTGGAGAATCCAAGAAAGAAGGAGTTCGTGGTCTCGGAGCTTGCACGTGGTTATGTCAGTAAGTTTTCTACTGATGGGTAGCAATAGGATGTTAGTGGTCTAAGTCGCTATTGTAAAACTTCGATTCTTTCATTAGTGGATTCAGTTTTACCTTGATGATAGTTAGGTTAAATCTTCCCCAGATTTTTACTGGTTTGGTTTCTTGGGTCATCATATCTTTATGTTCTTTATATTCCGCACTTTACATTGATATGATTATATCATTGTGTTAACCTAGATTTGTATAATTGGACTAAGTAATAACTTGGCTTGTTAACTAGGTTAATCTGATTGGGTTTTAAGGAGTCTAAAAACAAACAAGTGGTACAAGAGCAGGTTGCTCTTTTGTTGTAGATCTTTTGATCTATGAGCTGATCCTTGACCCTTGTTGTCATGGAACACGGACACTCTCTAGTTATTCCTCCTCACTTTGATAAGAATAATTATGCTTATTGGAAAATAAGAATGAGAGCATTCCTGAAATCTATTGATGAGAGAGTTTGGAACTCCGTTGAGTACAAATGGGAGAAGCCCACTACTCCTGTAAGTGAGTGGCAAACTTCTCAAAAAGAAGTAGCCGCGTTTAATAGCAAAGCTATGAATGCTATCTTTAACACTTTTTCTATGGAGGAATTTAAGAGAATCTCTAATGTTGAGGTTGCTCACACTGCTTGGAACTCCAGACTGTGCACGAAGGCACGAAGGCATGAAGGCTGTCAAAATTAATAAGTTGCAACAATTAACTTCTAGATTTGTGAGCATTAAGATGTTTGATGATGAATCATTTGAAGAATTTTATGCTAAACTTAATAACATTATTAATTCTGCATACAATTTGGGTGAAAGCTATGATCAACCTAAAATTGTTAGGAAGATTCTTAGACCTTTAACTAAAGATTTTAAACCCAAAGTGACTGCCATCACTGAGAGCAAGAATGTGGACTCCATCCCTGTTGATGAACTTGTAGGATCTCTTCAGTCCTATGAGTTGGACCTACCAAAAGCTAGCAAATCCAAATCAATGGCTCTTAAGTCAGTTGATGATGTTGAGGTTAGTGGATTTGATGATGAGCTCTCTGCTACAGAGATTGCTTACCTTGCCAAGAACTTTAGGAATTTCCTTAGAAATAGCAACAGAAGGGCAAGAGATAAGAACATTGTTGAACCTAGAAATTTTAGGAAGAATGATCCCACTAAGGTTAACAACACTAAAAAACCTAGAGAAAAAGTAGGTCAATCTTCTAATAATTCTATGGGTCCTCAATCTTTTGGATGTCAAGGGCATGATCACATGAAATCTGAATGTCCTACATACTTGAGGTCTAAGGGTAAGGCTATGGTTGTAACTCTTAGTGATAATGAAGTTTCCAATGATGAGTCTGGTTCTGATGAGGATAGAAACTTTATTACTTTCACTGCTACTGCTGTAGTCAATGAAAGCGTGTCTGTTGAAGAGAACCCTTCTGATGGGGAACTCTCTAAGGATGCAGGTCTTTAAGAAGCCTACAATAAACTTTGAAAAATTGTTGCAAATGATGCTATGAATGTTAATCTTGGCTTGAAGAAAACTGCATCTCTTGAGCTTGATAAGAAAAATTTGCTTATTAAATTGTTTGATGCTAATGAACTTTTGAACAATGTGAAAACTGAAAATATATTTTTGCTTGATAAAGTTAAGAAATTGGAATTTGATTTATCTGTTGCTAGATCTGCTAGTTTTAAACTTGATCATATGCTGAGTGTTCAAAACTCTCATTCTGAAAAATCTGGATTAGGTTTTGTAGAAAGCATCTCTGTATCTGCACCCAATTCCACAAACTTTGTTCCCTCTTCTTCCTCTGAACCCCCTGTGAGTAAGGTTGTGAGTGAGACTGTGAAATCTGTAGAGGTCACACCTCTTGGGAAGTCTAGGGTTGATCTGAAAGAGTCTAAACCTAAGGAGTCTACCCTTTCTAAGGACAAGTTGCATGGTAAGCCTGCTTGGGTTTGTCATTTTTGTGGAACGTCTGGGGACATTCATCCAAACTGTTTCAAGTTGCAAGCTTCTAAGCAAGCAAATAAGTCAAAAGTGCCTGTGCCTTAAGCACAAGATCCTATTGTGCTTATTGGTGAATTGGTAAAGGCTCTCAACCTTCATTCCAATCCTGGAGTTGGAAATCATTCTAATGTGAATAAGAACTCCAATGCTCGAGGTGCATCTAAAAAGTTTTGGATGAAAAAGGCTCAATCTAATTGAGTCTTTCTGACATGGTCCTTGTGCTTCATTGCTCTACTTTTTGTGACTATTGTTCTTTGGTTTTTGTTTTTGTTTTTGTTTTTTTGTTTTTTTGTTTTTTTGTTTTTTGTTTCTAGGACTTGCATTGCATAATATTCATGCATTTCATTCTAGGACTGTTTTATGTTTCTTCTGTTCAAAATATTAAAAAAAAAAAAAGAGGAAAAAGGAAAGCAAATTGTGAGAAAATCGTATCTGCAGAATTTTAAGTCGTCCCAAACAGCAGCTTAAGCCCATTAAGGATTATGGCTTCAGATCTACTTCTCCCACTATATAAAGGAAACCCTAAGCCACGTTTTTGATAGCTTTTAGAGAGAGAGAGAGAAAAGAGTGCCTCTTTTGTATCTAGGGTTTTGTACCCTAACCTCTCTAAGTCTTTGTTGCTCATACATTGTGGTTTGTGTGAATCTCTTGTGAGATCATTGAGGAGCTTTCCTTCGCATAAACTTAGGGTTTTCAAGGTAGAGATTATCTACATCTTAATGATCAATGAGGTTGCTACCATTGAAACTTAAAGAATATCAAGTGTGGGTGGCAGGTATCAAGCAGAAAGCCAAAATTAGCTCAATCCGAGTCTAGGAAGGCCTTCAAACACGCATCGGAAGTTGTATCGGGCAGAAAGCCAAAACAGCTGATGTCAACAGGGTGGCAGGTGGCCCTACAAGGTGCGCCGGAATCCAAAGAGTCACTTTTCACTATAAAAGCTTCCATACCCCTTTAAAAAAATGGGCAGTTTTTCAGGACAGATTCTCTCTCTCCTCTCTCTAATTTCTCTCCTAAACACATCCAATCACCTTTAAACACCTTAGATTCTTCTTTTTTCTCTACAATCATCAAGGTAGTGCTCTTGCACCCAATCTTCCTCTCCTTGGTTCTATACATTGGATTTGATGTTTAGGGGTGTGGATGCAGCTTTTTAGATACAATCCACACCCTTCTCTTTCTATAGCTTTTTCTTAGCTTTATCTCGCTTAATAAAATACTTTATTGCTTTTCTAGGCTTTATTCTTGCTTCCTAGCATGTCTTTATAGTTTTTCTAGCATGTTTCCTTGCTTATGCCATGATTTACCGCTTTGATGTTGTTGGACTAGCCTTCTTGAGCTAGGATATGTCTAAATTTAATGTTTGTGCTTAGATCCACATGCTTTATGCCTTGTTCATGTGTTTAGATCTACATGTTGGTTGCTATGCCATGTGCTTCTAAGACCCTTTTACCTCTTGATATCTCTCTTTCTTGTGTTTTAGCCCTTATTGGTGGGGTGTAGATCTAGATCCTGTGGTCTAGGGCTACATCCGTACACCTATGCCTATATTAAAGGGTTTGGATAATTTCCTTTCCATGTCTATGTTTGCTTACTTGCTCCTATGTTTTATTTCTACGTTAGCATCTTTAGATCTAGGCTTTGCCATGCTTTGCGCCCTCCATGAGTTTGCGCTTGTGTGGCTGCATCCATCCCTTCTAGGGATTGATTGGGTGTGACCATTTGGCTTTCCTTGCGTCTATGCTTTCTCTTTGCACACTTGCCTACATGTTCATGCATGAGTCTGTATGTTGTCATACTCCAATCCAATGGAACTATGGACATTTGATCCAAACCTACATTTGTCCTCTGAGGACACCCCCGTTTGTTTGATAACATGTTTGTTTGCCTGTTTGTGTGCTTCACATGCTTGTTTGCTCCTGTTTGGCATCTTTTCCTAGCTTGTCATTTTGCTTGCTTTCCTTCTATTCATTTCTTTGCCTGTCTGCTGCCTTGTTTCCTTTTTGTTGCATGTACATGCATGGAGCCAAGACACTTGGAGCGAGGGCACGACCTTCTAGGCATAAGCGAAAAGGGCAAAGATGCAAGCCCATCAAGGGGAAATGTTCAATAGATTAGGGGGCCTAGCCCCTTATAGCTATTTTCTCTTTCCCTCTCTCTAAGCTTCTTCTCTAGAGCATGTATTTGGGTCCCCCTCCATGTACCCCTTTTTATTTTCCAGCTCCTTGCTTGGGCCATGTTCCCTAGGTATGGTAATGTCTGTTTTACATTTCCTATACCTTGCTAGGCCATATCCTTAGAACGTTGGCAATGTTTGATTTACTTTTCCATTCTGCGTGGTTGCATTATGCATGATGCATGTATATCTTTTTTTGCTTGTATATGGATTATGGGGACTTGGGCCCAAATGACCATGAATAGCCCAGGTAACCAAGGGCTGTGGTTGTCCCAAGTAATTAAAACTAGCCCAGTACTATAGGGATAGGCCCAACCCAATGACAAATGTGCAAGGGTGTAAGGCTAGCACTCGAGAAAAACTACTATGCTTGGGTCAGGTTAGGTCCAATACAAACTGACAGGCTAGGGGAGGCCAATAAGGGAATGATCAAATTCAGGTCAGTCTCCCAAGCACAGTTAGTGCCTTTGGGAAGTTCGCTGCCAAACATCAATACCTTAGGATTCTAGGCAAACGTGAGATTGTGTGGGAATTGATTTAAAAGTAATAGTTTGGACCCCTACTAAGGAGTGAATATAAAAGGGAAGAGGGGACGCATGGAAGGGGGGCTGAAAAACACACAAAAAGAAAGGGAGAGTGAAAGTTCAAAGAGAGAGAGGTACTTCAAGGAAGAAGAAAACTAGAGGGTGGGTTGGAATTGGGCTTAGAACCACAAAAGTAAGGGGGTTGGGCTGGCAGCATTTGAGGCAACAATCAATAGGAGTGCGGGGAAACCCACCAACAAATAAATTGGAGCCCAAATGCTTCATCCTTGAAAGTAGCACTCTTGGGTTGAGGCACCACAAATGGCGCCTTTTGTGGAAATCCTACTCAACAAGAGGCTTTGAGCTAGCCTGATATCATCCAAATATGGAAGGCCTGCATGCTGAAGAAGGGATGGTTGGGGGAAATCATTGAAGGGCCTTATCACGTGGCCAACGGAGGTTAGAGAGGGAGCATAGAAGAGAGTAGCTATGCATGCAAGATGGGCATCAGACATTCGGGGTGCAATTTATAAATTGCAGTAGGGTTCCTCAATCGATCGATGCATTATTGTCCATAAGGATGGGAAGTGGAGAGACTTTTTGGTCATATGCAAATAGGTATTGGGAGTTATACAACAAAATAGGAGGAAGGAATGAATAGGTTGCTACAAGTACATTTAGGCTTAGGCTACCACAAGAGTCAAAACTAAGGGATTCTCTAACCATGCATTCTCCTGATAACATACACCAGTTAAAGAGCCATATACTATTTTAGTAAGAAATTCCATGATTACAAGACTAGATGCACTCCCATAGAAAAGTCATGCTTCGCACTTGTTTAGGCTGTACAAAAATTGAGACATTGTTTTACCCTTCCAAATATGGGTAGTCGCAAGAATGGATCCATTGAAGTACCTCTTTAAATGGAAGACTGTAAAAATGGTTGATGTTATTGGAAAAATTCAACTTGAAGTATGTGGCTAGGAAAACTATCAAGGAAGCATTATGTCAAATTTTTGTGTCAAAAATCCCATAGGGAGGGAGGATGGTAAAGAGTATTTTCCAAATGAAGACATTTTGGGTGTTGAGTTAGGGACGTGGAAGATGTACTTTGGTGGAGCTGTAAATCAATATGGGAATGGGATAGGAATACTATTGATCGCTCCCGAGGGATCTCACATACCTCTCGTAATCAAGTTGAACTTCGAAGCAACTAACAACATTGCTGAATATGAGGCTTGCATTGTTGAGATGGAAGCTCTTTGCATTGCCAAGATGCCGTTACCCAGAAAACCCTAATTTTCGTTTATTTTGATTCTGCCTTCACATTTTTGTCTGCATAGCCTCATTTTCACATGTTTTTAAGCCTCATAAAATGTTTGCTCACCTTTTTAAAATGCTTGTTTGTTATCACATGACTAGATTAGGGTTTAGTCTAGGGTTTCTTCAATTTAATACCATTCATTCACATGTTCATGCATTAATGCCATAGGTGTCATGCTCTTGAGAGGCCAGTAAAGGGTAAGTCATGCATTAGCAATGTTCATGCATTTGTCTTAGGTTTTCTTAGATGTATGATTAGGGTTCCTAACATGTTAGCATTTTGTGTTTGATATGTTTTGTTTGATGATATGTCTGTTGCCATGTTTTGTTTTAGATAGGGTTTTTCATAGGTTAGATGTATGATTAGGATTTCTTTTGTTTGGCTCTCTTTTGTTTGGATAGATGGATAAGTATGTTTGTTTATGGTTAAAGATGCAATGTTGTTTGTTAGATGCATGTTAGTGTGTGTGTGTAAGTCTAGAATACAAGTACTTAGATAGTTTTTATAGGGTTAAGATATAGGACATAATGATAGGAGCCAACCTTAGGGTTGGACGATCATGGGTGCCTAACACCTTCCAAAGAGTGCACCTGAACTCTGAACCTAAACTCTAGCAGTAAGATCAAAAGGTCCTTCCTCAAAAGGACCCTATATTCATGGTTCCTATACCATATAACTAGGTGGCGACTCCATCCATTATGTCCACACTCCTCCGTGAGTTTCTCCTCCCAAGCATGTCGGGAGAGGTAGAAGATTTCTCCCCATGCACATCCACTCCTTAGTAAGTTTTTTTTTTTCATCATCCCTAGTGGATCCTACTCATGCACATATCCTATGGGAATTGAACATGCAAGCACGATAGAAAAATGTAGAGATAGTGATAAAGAAGGAGGCTAAGGCCAACCTGAGGTAAGAGCCTCACCAGAAAAGGTAGAGAAAGAATTGAAGAAGACAAGAGGAAAAAGTCACCCGGAGAAGTTTGAGGCAAGAGCCCCAAATGGACACCACAGAGACTATATCCTTTTGTTGTGTGTTATGTTAACTCATAAGAGCACCCTTTGTTTGTTTTATTTTTCTTTTTAGTGACTCTAGGATAGTGAGTCACTCGTCATTTGCTTGCAAGTGGCAAAACCGGTTTTGGGATAGTGAACCTGTCGTTGCTCATTTCCCAAGCAATAAAGGTAGGACTTAGGACATACAAATCCCATGCAACTCTTCAAAGTTTCACACTACCCCATGTATGCATAATATGTGTCATGTGTATCGGTTAGGCCCAAGCCGTATGTCGAAACAAAATATTTTGTCTCTTATTCTTTTGATTCTGTTAGCGAAGCTCACGAATCAAAAGAGGGGCATTTGTAGATACCGCATTTTGTACCCCTTACGACTTGAGCCCCCATTCTCTAATGATGCTCGAACTCTAAGGCCCAAGGCAAATTTGGAGCCCAATTAGATATTAAATTGAGTTGAGGAATGTTAAAATGGAAAATATAACCTTTTAAATGAGCAAAAAGTCTATTTTGGAAATATAATGACCAATGTAACCCTCAACCTGCATACGTGGGTCTGAGCCTGTGTACGTGAGCTAAGGCATGCGTATGCAGGCGCGTTCTTGCATACACAACTAGGGTTTCAGAAGCATAAAAAAGACAAGTTTTCTACAATAATGGCTAAGGTTTGGAAAGAATCCCACATCTTCTGGAAGCTGTTCCAAACCCCATTGTTTCCACTATATAAAGCCTTACATGGTACATTTTCAAAATTCACAGAAATCTCATGGGAAAAACTTAAGATTCACTTGAAAATAGTGAAAATCAAAAGGGATTTTTTTCTTAAAACACCTTCAAGTCATTTTTATTTGATTAGGACCTTTTCTGGCCTCAATCCTTCAAGTTTAAGATTACTAATCACTATTTTATTGAATTGTTATAGATTTGACTGAGTAGAACAATAAAAAATCAAGCCTAGGAGCTTTTGCTTTAAGGTGTGCTTTAAAATTTTTCTTCTTCTTTTTCTGCCTTAATCTTTGTTTTAATTTGCTTCTTTTTTTTAGTTTATGTTTACACATGTTTGTTTAGGTTAGTTTTAGGTTTTCTTTATATCTCTAAGCATGTTAGGTTGCTATATTTTATGTTTTATGTTTTGTTTGGCTTCTGCTCTATTTCTATGTTAATTACGTTTTCTGGGTAAGGATCTGTATATGCATGATCTAGCTTGCACACGTAGGCTGAACTGATGCGTACGCGAACCTGTTATAGCGTGCGTGATGCCATTACCCAGAAACCCTAATTTTTTGTTTGTTTTAATTCTGTCTTCACATGTTTGTCTGCATAGCCTCTTTTCCATATGTTTTATGCTCCATAACCATCTATTTACCTCTTGACGTGTTTATCTATTATCACATGTGTAGATTAGAGTTTAGATTAGGAATTCCATTCATTCACATGTTCATGCATTATGCCATAGGTGTTATGCTGCTAAAAGGTAAGTCATGCATTAGCAGTGTTCATGCATTTGCGTTAATGTTTTTAGATGTATGATTGGGGTTTCTAATGCATTAACATTTTGTTTTTGATATGTTTTGTTTGAAAATATGCTTGCCGCCATGTTTAAGTTGCTGCTTTGTTTTAGCTATATGATAGGGTTTTCATATATTAGATGAGTGTCAGGGTTTCTTCAACATGTTTGGCTCCCTTTTGTTTGGATATATGGATAAGTATGTGTTTAGGGTTAAAGATGCCATGTTGTTTGTTAGATACATGTTAGTGTGTGTGTGTGTGTGTGTGTGTGTGTGTGTGTGTGTATGTGTGTGTGTGAGTCTAGAATACAATTATTTAAATAGTTTTTAATAGGGTTAAGATATAGGACACAATGATGAGAGACCAACCTTATGGTTAGGTGATCTTGGGTGCATAGCGCCTTCCCAAGAGTGTACCTAAACTCCAAACCAAACTCTAGTAGTAAGATCAAAGGTCTTTCGTCAAAAGGACACTATATTCATGGTTTCTAGACCATATAACTAAGTGGCAACTCCCCCAAATACCTTCCCTTACGCCTATAGGTATCAAGCTTCAACCTTTCTTTTTTCATTTTTAGTCTTTCTTTTCTGTTTTAATCTTATTCTTTGTATTGTTTATGTTTATGTATGTCTACTTAGGTTAGTTTATAGTTCTCTTCATGTTTTATGCATGTGCCTCAGAATTCTCATTTTAAAGTTCTGCTCTATTTTTGTGTTATTAGGTTTTCTGGGCAAGAGGGTGCATGTGCATAATCTTTCTTGCAGATGTAGGCTTGATTATGCTCATGTAGGCTTATTCTTGCATACACAAGTTGCAGCCTAGAAACCCTAATTTCAATTATTTGTTGTTGCTGCTTTCACTTGTTTGTTCTGTTTAGTTTCTTTTCATATGTTTTATGCTCCATAAGTTTCTGTTTGCTATGTTCACATGCTTGGTTGTTTATTTGCTTCCATATGTTTTGATTAGGGTTTCTTACTTTTGAAACCATGATCATTCATTCACATGTCCATGCATTAATGCCATAGGTGCTGAGGTGCTACAAGGTAAGTACGGTAAGTCGTGCATTCGTATAAACATGTGTTTAGTTGATTTAATCTTTTCTTAATGAATATACAAAATAGATACCATGCTCTTAATTAATAATGTGATGTTGCTTGCTACCATGATTGGTTGCTACTTTGTTGATATGTATGATAGGGTTTCATATATTAGATGTATGTTAGGGTTATGTGTGGATTGGCTTCCTATGCTTTATGGATAGATATGTTATGTTGTTTTGGGATGAATGATGCCACGTTGTATGCTTAGATGTATGATAGTCTGTGTGTGAGTATAGATACTAGTATTGAAAGTGTTTTTAATGAGATTCAGACATAAGACACACGATGGGAGGCCAACCTTAGGGTTGGGTGATCTTGGGTGCCTAACATGAACGATTTTAGACCCCTTAGAACAACCAGTTTAACCTAGTTAATTAGCCAAGTGATTAACTTAGTCAATTTAAGCAATTCTAGGTAATCACAAACATACAATCACATCAAAAGTATAAAGCAGTAGAAATATAAAAAACACAATGATATGATCACCCAGGAAACCACACAGTAAAAACTTGGGGAGGATTTGACCTAGCTATCCTCAAGGTAAACCTGAATCCACTATACGAAAGAATCGAAGTTCTTACAAAAGGACTTACAAGCTCCCCGCTTGACTTCCTAATGCTACCCACCAGTAGAACTTACTGACACGACCACATGCAAGCTCCGAATCCACAGACTCCTTCTTTCTTGGATTCTCCAATCAGCTACAAGCACCCACGCTTGATATTCTTTAAGCTTCTATGGTAGCAACCGAGTTAATCATCAAGATGTTGAAGTAATCTCTACCTTGAAAACCCTAAGCTTTGTGTAAAGGAAAGCTCTTCTAGATCTCACAAAAGATTTACACAAAACAGCAAAGTATGAGCAACAACTCAACTGGGGCAACTCTAAAAACGTGGCTAGGGTTTTCTTTATATACCTAGGGTAAAAACAGAAAACCCAAAATGTTTAATGAGTTAGGGCTAAGTTGGAAAATTCTGCAGAAAAACATTCTGCCCGAATTCGATCGATTGAGTCTTTCTTTCGATCAATCGAGCCAGGCCGAAATGCACCAATGCATCTGCAGCCTCTCGATTCCAACTTTACATGAAAGACCCAACTTTGAGCAAGCCTAAACAAGACTAAACAACCTGTTTTGATCATGGTTTGCCAACAATACAAATTAGAGTTCTAAATACATAAAATCCTAAATCTTTAGAACCTAACATAACACCTTCCCAAGAGTATACCTAAACTCTAAACCCATATCTCTGGTAGTAAAATCAAAGGTCTTTCCCCGAGAGGATGCTATATATATAGTTCCTAGACCATTATAAAAATTAGGCGGCAACGTGCTCCTTATGCTTATAGTGGCAACTCCACTGGGGATGGTGAGTTTAATTCCTATGTGTCTTATTTCTTAACCTTAATAAAACCTATTTCAATACTTGTTTGCGCACACATCACTTTGTTAGGTTCTAAGGTCTTAGGATTTTATGTATTTAGAACTCTAATTTGTAATGTTGGCAAACCATGATCAAAACATTGTATTTAGTTTTATTTAGACTTGCTCAAAGTTGGTTTAATATTGTAAAGTTGGAATCGAGTGGCTGCAGAAGTACTTGGGACTCTCGGCCAGGGGGTATTTTGGTAATTTTTAAGTTTTAGAGGTATTTTAGTTAGTTTTTAGGTTTTGGAGGTATTTTTTCATTTTTTAGGTTTAGAGGGGTATTTTGGACATTTTTTAGGTTTCGGGGGGTATTTTGGTCATTTTTTAGGTTTAGGGGGTATTTACGTAATTTAAAGTGGTTTTTGAGCATATTTGGTGATTTTGGGGGTATTTTGGTCATTTTAGAGATTTCATGGGTATTTTGCTCATTTTAGAGATTTTGAAACATTTTGGTCATTTTAGTGGTTTTTTAGCATAATTGGTGATTTTAGAGATATTAGGGGTATTTTGGCCATTTTAGAGGTTTCATGGGCATTTTGCTCATTTTAGAGATTTTGAGGATATTTTGGTCTTTTTAGTGGTTTTTGAGCATATTTGGTGATTTTATAAAAATTGGATTTGGGTAGGGTTTAGATATCCATGGGTAAACAAACTGGGTAATAATTGGGTATGGATACTAATTGGGTAAGGTAATTGGGTATCTATGGATAAATTAATTGGGTTGAGTATGGGTATACCCTACCCATACCCTACCCATGGCCATCCCTAATTAGGGCTAATTTTGAGCGTCGGGGCTGGTTGCCATTGTTAGATATTGGTCCGCCACCACTAGCTACCCTGATTAGAGAGTTCTACTCGAACATCTCTATCCGCGTCTATGATTCCAACACTTTAGTAAAGAGTTGGATACGAGGTGTAGAGTTCACCATTACTCCTAGAGTGGTGGCAGATGCTCTTGGGGTACCGTTGGTCCAGCACCTTGTCTATCCCTATAATGAGTCCCCTCCCTTGGATGACATCATGTCCTACATTACTGAGTCTTCTATCCAGTGGGGTTCTGATCCTAGGATCACCACTGCTGAGCTTACTAAGTTACACTACCTTTTCTTTAGGATAACGTGTCATTCTTTGTAGCCTATCAATCATCTGCACACCATTCCTTTGGAGCGATGTGCATTTTTTTGTTTTCTCTTGTTACGGATGCTCCTATTAGTTTTCCTTATTTGTTTCTTCGTTCTTTGTGATGGAAATATGCATATATGCAGCGGAAAAATTAAAATTAAATGGATCTACTTCATTCTCAATTCGTAACATGTCCAAAATAAGTTTCAGAATTTAGGAACTAGAGAGTATACCTTGAAACAGTGAAATTCAGAAGTTCTTGAGAAGACTTTCAATCTTCAATCCAATTCCACTAATGCCCAAGATCTGTGGTCTCTCAATCTGTTATATGAGTTTGTTCTAGAGAGAAAGAGAGAGTGTCCTTTTCTCACATACATACCAATTCATGTTATGTCAAATTCTGTATGTTTCTCTCATAATAACGAATTATCTAATTGGGCTAGCCTTTTGGGCCTTCCCAATTGGGCTTAAGTATGTGGCTTGAGTGAGACCAAAAGAAAACAAATAAGACACTAGCTCTAATGGGCCTTGGGCTTTTCTGTCAACTCGTGACAAGTCCAAAATTACCATTAATTATAATTAATACCACTATATAAATATAATTGAACTCTAAGCCTTATTAATAGATTATATCCCAAGACTTTATTATACATGCAACCCTTTCATAAAATATTCATAGTAATACAAAGTCATTAATGAAGATTGCCACTTTGTAGATTACTACATTTTAATCTTTGAGTACCCGATTTAATCCTTTAAGCTATTCATCATATATTTATGAAATCTAATTTCATAAGTATATACTTTAGTAACTATTTACTAAAGCAGTTTGGCCTAACATTCTGAATAACAAACCCATTAAACTTATCTCAAGGAAATATTTTATATCTCCGTTAAGAGACTATGAATTCCATCTTGAGAATATATGTTTCATCAATACTAAATGTGGTTGCCCAATATACTGAGGTTTTGACTGTAACTTTAGATTTCACTCCTGATACATCAAAGCAACTTACATTTCATGATCAGGTCCATTATCCTCTCAGGATTAAGAGTTCATGTGAATATAAGTCGTAAGATTTATTATTTAATTTACAGTCATTAAGAGAATAATAAATCTCACAGCGGTCCAGTTTAATATGTCTTAACTCTTAAAACATATCAACATATCAACTAGAAGTCACCACTTCCATGATCAAGGCAAATCATCTTAATTGACACGTTATAGTCTTCGTAGATGAAACACCCAATTTCATCACCGACTACGAACTAAATTCTAAGTTTACAAAGAGCTTGTGATTTATATCTTCTGTGACTTTTCACATAAATTACATACAATACATCTCATGGACTATATGATAATGTCCAAATATTCATGTTACCATTATTTCAGATAATAATAAAACAACTTTATTAATTACAATATTAAGTCATACATCATGTCATACATAATGTCATACATAGCATCATATAATAGGATTCTAGGACACTAATCCCAACACTTTGAACGAAGTTTATAGGAGTTCTTCTACCGCTCATGCTCTTATTCATCCTATTTTCATTCATAGGATTTTGTTGCATCTTGGTTTAGATGATTTCTCTGCTTCTGAGCCCGTACACATAGTTGCTCCCATAGGTGCCTCTTTTCTTAGGTAGAGGGCTGCTTATATGAGAGAGAGCTCTAAACGCCCTCGTGTTGAGCCTTCTGGTACTGCACCTCCTCCTTCTTTTACAGGTACTGCTTCTGCTGAGGTTGCTGATCTTGTTGCTGATGCTGTTGATGTTGCTGTTCCTCCGCCATCTACTTCAGATGACTTTGACATTCGTCGTACATTGGAGATTGTCATGACCGTTCAGGCGGCTCATAGATAGCTTTTGGTGGACATGCTTAACGAACTCCATGCTTTGCGAGTAGATTTGGCGCATCTTCAACGTTCGCCTTCGCCATCTCCTTTTGATGATGGACTATGATTGTCCTTTGGCATTCCATCACAAAAAGGGGGAGTACTTTTGGATACACTTGTAAAGGATTTTTGTAGTTAGGGGGAGATTTTTGTTCATTGGAGCTTATGGAGTTGTTTAGATTGTATCTAGGTGCTTCACTGTGTATGTATTCATTTTTGGCTCTTGATGTATTGTTTTGGGCTGTTCATGTTAGGGGGAGATACATTGTTATATATGTTTCTTGTTTCACTGCTCTTTGATTTATATTTATGAGTTATTTATGATATATGTCTTTGTTTTGTATTTTGTGAAGTCAAGAATCTATTTTTATGTTACTTGTATTTTCCACACATGCATTTATGTGTTTGTTTAGTATTTTAGGAAATATTAGTTGATTCAGTTGTGTTGTTGTCTACACTTGCAACTGATGGATAGTAGTTAGGCTAGATTTTTTAATGCACATTATTATTGTAAAGGGCTTTTTCTTGTAACTTTGAGCATTGTGTTTGTGTTTTGTCACGGATTACTAAAAGGAGAGTTTGTTAGGTTCTAAGTACTCAGGGACTAATGTATTAGAACTCTAATTTGTATTGTTGGCAAACCATGATCAAAACAGGTTGTTAGTCTTGTTTTAGAATTGCTCAAAGTATGTCTTTTATGTAAAGTTGGAATCGAGCTGTTGCAAAATTCATTGTGCAATTCTGACTGACTCGATTGATTGAAAATTAGACTCGATCGATTGAAAGTCATGCAGATTGTTTTTTCTGCAAAATTTTCAACTCAGCCCTAAGCTCATATAACGTGTAGGGTTTTATGTTTTGCCCTAAGTATAAAAGGCAAACCCTAGCCACGTTTTAGAGGTTGCTCTATTTGCTATGTGTGTGAATCTCTTGTGAGATTTGAGAAGTGGTTGCCTTCATGAGAGACTGTTACGTCACCCACTAACTAAATAAAAAGTGGAGATTAAAATCCACTACCACTTGTCATTGTATATTTAAAACAAAAGGACATGTCCAGTTAAAAAAGTACTGGAGGTAAGCAAAACCCGTCATTTTTATCTTAATTATCTACTATTCTATATCATTAGGACATGCTAATATCAATTCTGAATTGCATGTATTTTCGAAGTTTGATTTAAAATAATATCATCCTAAAAAACATTGCGGAAAAAGAAGGTAGCTCCCAATTATACCTTGTGGTGCTTAATATTTAGTTTTGCCACCAAATAAGAAAGTCTCCATATGCATTCTCGCCAGAACAAAATTAATTTCTACCTTTGGAATATTAAACAACGTCCTCAAGCTGTTCTAAATTAGACTAATTATATGACTACGAAAAAATGAACCTATACCGGCGTTTCAAAACCGCACTATACGTCTCTAAACTGCCAGCATAGGTCCAGTGGGCTATGCCAGCGCTTTATATGCCAGTTTTTTTTTGTTATGTAAGCTTATATATATATATAATATCTAAAAGTTGAAGCATAATAATTATTGTTATTGCGTGTTTTTTGAGCAAAATCAACATAGTATTTTTGTCCATTCAATCCATTTGGGTCTATTTTAGTATAACTCTGTCCACTTAGGTCTACTTAGGTTCACTTCGGTTCATTTAGTCTACTTTGAAATAATTGGGCCTTAAATTGGTTCTTTTTGTAAGCTGCCTTTTAAATTTTAGGCTCAAAATTTAAAAAAAAAAAAAAAAGCCACATCAGTGTAGTATTTTAGTCTATTCAGTCTAATTTGGTCAATTTGGTTCACTTAACTCAATTCGGCCTACTTCAGCCACATTCCGTCCACTTAGGTTCACTTAAGTCCAATTTGGTCCATTTAGTCTTGCTAGGTCCACTTAGGTTCAATTTAGTCTATTCAGTCTACTTCAGTTCCATTCAGTCCCCGTTTTACCCATTTGGTCCAGTTTGGTCCCTTCGGTCTAACTTGGTCCATTCAGTCAATTTTTGACCAATTTGGCCTTAGTTTTTTTTTTTTTTTAATAGAAATTGAGTCTTAAATTGATTCATTTTATAGGGCTTTTTTTTGGGCTCAAAGTTTATTTTTTCACCTTAATTTTTGGTTTGAAAGTATGAAATTTTATTTTATTTGGTTCAAGCACTTTAATTTTGAGCTAAAAATACAAAAATTAGGCATTAATTTGGTTCAAGCAAAAAAAAAAAAAAAAAAAAAATGATAAATATGGGCATTATTTTAAAAAATTAGGCATTAATTTGGTTCAAGCAAAAAAAAAAAAAAAAAAAAAATGATAAATATGGGCATTATTTTAAAATTCAAGTTTCAAAAAAATTTGACGATTTTGAATTTATATAGTAATCTAAACTTAACGCAATATGTTACATGTGTCCTATGGAGTAAGGGTGTACATTTGTTTTTATTTTTTATTCTTGGATATGTTCAAATTAGTCAACTAATTATGGTATATTCGAAAAAGTCCTTTTAATAACACCTTCTCTATTTTTATTATATAAAAAAAATTATAATCTTGTAATTTAAATATTTTTTTAAATACTTATAAATTTTATGTAGTAAAATTTATAGTAGCTTTTTTAATTTTTCATTAACACAAAGTTAAATTAGGTTATAAGGGTTAAAACTATCTATTTAATAAAACATGAAAAAATTTAAATATTTAAAGTTTGAGAAGCCATAATTTTCAGTGTCAAGAATCTTATAATTCAATGAGTTAGCACCTTGTGGTGTTTTTAACAAGGATATACATGGTACAAATTGAGATTAAGATATTCTAGATTTCCTAGGGTACTATACCAAATAGATTTCTTTAAGTCTTAATCATTCTTTAATGATTTAATGGACTAGATTTTGCCATTTCAGCATTCCACTAACAATAATCTTAATTGTTTTGTTTACAACATTATTTTATTATTTTAAGAATATTGTTAGTGGAATGCTGACATGGCAGAATTTAGATCATAAATCATTAAAGTGTGTTAGGATTTAAGGAAATCTATTAATAGAGTACCCTAAAAAATCTAGAGGATCTGAATGCTAAAAATTGCTTATCCACCAATTATTGCATTATCAAAAAAAGAAAAGAAAACTTTCCTTTAGTAGCCTTAGAGTTTTTTTTTTTTTTTTTCGAGTAATAATATTAAGAAAATTTTTTTATTGATATTTTTTTTGCAACTTACTAAGGTAGGAGGATGTGAATGGCACAATATCAATTTTCTATAATTTTTTCTAAAATAATGTGAAATAAATTTAAATTATATGTAAATCTGAATAACATAAATATCAACTCAAAAAAATTTCCCACTATCTAACCAAATAAAAAAACCTGTCAAAAGTTTCAATTGTTTTTTTATTTTTTGATTTTGTAACTTTCAAGATTTTATAATTCTAGAGATTTGAAATTTTCAACCATTGTAAGGTCGTTAAAAGTTGAAAATAGTTTTAAACACAACCCATTAATAATATTTTCCCATCAAATTAAAGCCAGATGATTAATTTGATAGATGGTAAAACCCCAACCAAGTTATTTTATCATTCATGGATGAATTTTAACGAAAATATATTAACAAATTTTAATTTATAAAATTTACTTTGAAATCGCTCCCAAAACCAAGAGAATTTCCACAAGCTTAATCATTATTCAGCAAATGACCAAGAAAATAATTCAGTGAAAGGGTCAAATAATATCATTAGGACATTGAATATGTATTCATCAGGAAAATAATATTACTAACAACTCCCATTTTCTCTTCTTCTTGGGTATTGGAAACATATTCCCACATTGATCCCAAATTCTTATACCACTCTGACCATTCTGATCAACACGAGATCCAAAATTTTAAGCATGGTCCCAAAAATTAGAAAAACAAAACAAAACTTCCCTTAAGACCTATTCCATATTATTAGAACATGCTAATATATATATATATATATATATATATGTAGTGTTAAGGGCCCAAATCACGTATTGGGCCTTGGGCCTTGGCCGAGGGCACAAGTAATCGGAGACGAATAAATAGTGATGAATGTTTTAGATTCAAGACTTCATGAGTAAGGTATGAATAGGAAGATGGTCCGAGGAGGTGTTTCTCCTCGGATAGGCAAAACACAAATCTGATGTATATCCTAATGATCAAGACGACCTTCTAGGAAGTTTCAGTGATTAGGACGTGCACCATAAGCATACAAGGAAGGTGGAAACCCCAAAAATATCTAAGGGAAAGCTGCTACCACCGCATTGAATGCCCTGTAGCTAACTCTCTGGCCGCATTAATGAGAAAGTGATACCAGGAAAGTACTTTTACAGCCTTATAGCCACTCCCAAAGACTTCTAGAGAAGGCTGATGGGACAAATATCCATATAAACAACCAGCAATACATGTGTAGGGCAAAGATCAGAGAAGAGGTGTAGTATAAATAAGAGTGGATATCCCATAGATGAGAGGATCAGAAAAATCAAGAGAGAACACTGTAGCACTCAAAATTGTATTGGTCCTTTGTTTAATTGATTTATAGAAGAAATTGTCTTCTCGGATAGTAAGTTCATTCACATCAGCGTTTACTGTCTTTGTTTGATCATCTTTTAAATCCATACTAGCCGTTGTCTAATTCATTAGGACTTAGTTCTTCAATCCACTCTCTACAAATTTATTGTATTGGGCTTATTGGGTCAACATTCCATATATCTTGGGTTTAGGTCTCAAATCGTGTCCTTACAATATATATATATATATATATATTTGCTTATTTAAATATGAACACAATTTCATTTCTTTTTCCCCCTTTTATTTGGGAGTATTGCATGTTTATTTCAAGGAATGAAAACTATAAATAAAAAGTATATTCAAAGTTTGATTTAAAATATTAGCCTAAGAAATATTGCAGAAAGAGAAGCTACTCTATTAGCCTAAGAAATATTTGCTGCGAAGTTTCCAAGATGCCGTACGTACTCGAAGGAACAAAATTCCCATATTTGGTATATTAAACAAGGACCTCAACTAGTTGTTTTATACTTTTAAACTAGACCTTATATATAAGCATGTGATTAATTAAAGAGTTAAAATGTCGGTGGACTCGCGAACATAATTAGCCAATATAATCAACGGCCTATACAATCGGGATCTGCTTGACCGTGTCTTAACTGTTGTTGCACTCTTGAAAAAAAAAAAAAAAAAAAAATCTACATTGATAGTTTCTGGTCAGTTTATAGACCGTGTCTTAACTGTTGTTGCACTCTTGAAAAAAAAAAAAAAAAAAAAATCTACATTGATAGTTTCTGGTCAGTTTATGCAGCAAAAAAGTAAACTGAACGGTTATTGCACGACGAGACCTTCAAAACACTATGAATATCAACCTTCTGGATTAATCCAGAAGGTTGATATTCTGAATCCACTTAAGTATAATATAGTATGGACTTCTAATTTCTTCTTTTACAGGTTAGGCAACGACATTAAAATACTTAGGTTCCATTTAAAACATATTCTTAAATATATTTTTAAACGTATAAAGACTCACTTTTTTTTTTTTTGAGTAAAAAAAAGACTCACACTTAAATACCCATCACTTATCAGTTTTGAAGAAAAAAAAAAAGCACACGCACACTGATACTCTAAAAGAAATAAATAAAACCCTATTATTGAAATTTCAAAGCTCTAAAAAAGACATATCAAAATCTAGCTTCCAATGACAAGTAGCGTCACACCCCCAACCTAACGTATAAAGTTTTTACCTTACAATCTTGTAATTGTTATAAAGCAATAATTCATATAAAATCTAAAGCTAACCTCAATCATTTAATTGCCGAAAATTCTCTAAATTTTTAATGAATACTAATAATAAATTTTTTTTTTTTTGAAATTCCTAAACTCCTTGAATGTGCACTACTTCAGCGAAAACTTAAAAACTTTATTTCTAATAATCTGAAAAGGGATAAAAATGAGGGTAAGCTTGAGAACTTAGTAAGTAATCAAATTCCAACTAACTAGATCAGTAATTTATTATAACTAGTCGCTAACCCGTGCGATGCACGAGATAGTTAAATAAAAGGGCAATTAACCAACATCACGTTAAGGTAAAAGAATTAGTGAGAGACTGATTTGCCCACTAAGAATTTAAAAGAAAAAAAGATTGATATAATAAAATCTAAGAAATTTAGAAATAGAAAATTGGGTTAATAATATGCATATTATAGACATTTTGCTAGTTAGCGTTTAAAAAAAAAAAAAAGATCTATCATAATTAAATAAAATACAATGGGAAGAAATATTTAGCTTATATACTTTTCTATAGTTTAGAAGTGTTGTCTAACGTAGAATGTTATTGGGTTGTAAGAAAGATTTTTATAAAATGTTAATACCATATATATATATGCTTATATTGTCAATGTCTCTACACTGTAGGTGCATAGTTACTGAAACCTACAAAGTAATTTACAATTCTTAAATTAATAAAGCAAAATTTCCAAAAGTAATATATATATGCACACACTCAAAACTGATATAAACTACAAAGATATAAACAAATCTTATTTAGTTGTAGTAATAACAATATAAACAATTCAAAACATGGAACATTATTAAATTGATAACACCTAATTCCATTATCTTATCTTTTACGTTGAATCCAAACAAATAATTAATTGAAATTAATCCAAACAAATAATTAATCAACCAAAAATCAAAGCTTTAATTAAGAAAACAAAATATCACATGAACCCAAATAAAAATTCTCAATAAAACAAAAACATATAAGGTAAAGAATTAAGATCAACCTACTAAGACACAAATACCAAAAACCCAAAAACATAAAGCTTCCAAATTTTATAGAATCCCCAAATTCTACTTCAAAACCAAACAAAACCCTTCAAATTCAAAAAATTTATATATAATATACCAAATAAAAATTTACCACACTTTGGGCTGGAAAACATAGGTTGCAGCTTTAATTTTTCTTCAAAAAATAGAGATGCTTCATCTGCCATATACAATATAAAATAATTATTAGAAATTTCAACTCAAAAACCAAACCCACAAAAACACTATCAAAATATAGAAATTAACCCAAATACTTAGAAGAAAATAAATTCTAAACATAACAAAACAATAAGATAGAATGAAAAATTCAGGCACATATGAAAGCAAATAAAAAAGACAAAACCTACGTTTTTTTTATTTTTTATTTTTTATTTTTTATTTACGTGAGTCTCTCTCCTTCTTATTTATTTATTTTTTTAAAAATTTTAAAGTAAAGTTAAGTTTAGGGTTTTGAGATGGTAATTGCTAGGGTTTTAAGGAGAGAAGAAAGAGTCCTACCAGGAGTCTTAACAATATAAATAATTTAAAATATGGAACATTATCAAATTTATAACACCTAATTCCATTATCTTTTACGTTGAATCCAAAAAAATAATTAATTGAAATTAATCCAAACAAATAATTAATCAACCAAAAATCAAAACTTTAATTAATTAAAAAAAAATCACATGAACCCAAATAAAAATTCTTAATAAAGCAAGAACATATAAGGTAAAGAATTAAGATCAACCTACTAAGACGCAAATACAAAAAACCCCAAAACTTAAAGCTTCCAAATTTTATAGAATCCCCAAATTCTACTTCAAAACCAAACAAAACCCTTCAAATTCAAAAAATTCATATATAATATACCAAATAAAAATTTACCACACCTTGGGTTGGAAGACATAGGTTGTAGTTTTGATTTTTCTCCAAAAAATAGAGATGCTTCATCTGCCATACACAATATAAAATAATTGTTAGAAATTTCAACCCAAAAACCAAACCCATAAAAACACTATCAAAATATAGAGATTAACCCAAATACTTAGAAGAAAATCAATTCTAAACATAATAAAATAATAAGATAGAATGAAAATTTCAGGAACATATGAAAGCAAATAAAAAAGACAAAACCTATGTTTTTTTTTTTTTTTTTACGTGAGTCTCTCTCCTTATTTTTTTAATCCTAAATTGAAGTTAAGTTTAGGGTTTGAGATGGTAATTGCTAGGGTTTTAAGGAGATAAGAGAGAGTCCTATCAGGAGTCTCTTTTTTTTTCTTAATTCTAAAGTTTTTTTTTTTTTTTTTGGTTTTTTTAAATTCTAACGTGAGGTTCAATTTTAAATTATATATAGATAAAAATAATGATGTGATAAGCTTTGAAGAGGCCAACAACATATATGTAATAGAGTTTTACTTAAACTAAACTATTGTAACACTAATAAATATAAGAAGATATAAAACCTAGAATAAAAAGAAAAAGAAAATAATGGTGACGTGGAAAATTGTGGGAGCTTTAAAGGCTTCGGTTTTATATATATATATATATATTTTAATTCTAACCTGTTATGTGAGTTTTTTTTTTTTTTTTTTGGAAACCTAAAGTGAGTCATTTTTAAAAAAAAAAATTATAACGTGAGGTTCAATTTTAAATTATATATAGATAATAATAATGATGTGACAAGGTTTGGAGAGGCCAACAAAATATATCTAATCGAGTTTTACTTAAACTAAACTATTGTAACACTAATAAATATAAGAAGATATAAAACCTAGAATAAAAAGAATCTAAATAAAAAGAAAAATAAAATAATGGTGACGTGAAAAATTGTGAGAGCTTTAAAGACTTCGGTTTTATATATATATATATATATAGATAATAAATAAATAATTTGCACATAGGATTAAACGTCGTAGGCTTAGATATTGTACCTTAGTTCAATTGGAAGACTGAAAATATTTTCGTAAGGAATATGTTCTACTTTTTTTTTTTTTTCTAACAAAAAAATCAATGCAGCTAAAAAATTAAATAAAAATTTGTGAGGGAAACAAATGAATATTTAATTAGTAAAAAACTATATTTTAAGCAAAACATAACTAGTCAAAGAATAGGTACTTACCGCCATTAATACCTCTACTCAAAACTCCTAGAACTCTTCAAGAACAATCCAACATAATCAATTCAATTATAGAGAATGGTGTTCCAAAAAATTACTAGAATGATCCTAGGTCTAACTAGCCATTTAATTCACTAAACCAATGGTAAAAAGGACTTCTAAGATACTTAACTCATAATCTTAAACATTTTCAAACCTTCTTTCCCTTGAATCCCTAGTCTTTTCTCTAGAGTTATCTGAATCAAATGCAACTTTTGGTTTAAGGATGGCTAGGGTTTCCAACCTAAAATATATAACATTTAACCCCCAATTTCAAAAATCACTAAGTTAATGTTGCTTTATAAATTTTATTTATTTATCCTATGTCGTCAATATTCCCTAGTTTCATATCATTTACTAATTGGTCCAAGTCAATTGTCTTATTTATTTATTTATTCATTATTTTTTTGGTAATTAGAATTTTCTCCCTAGACAAGCATCGCATTCCAAGTCTTGGTCTGAGCAAAGAGTGAGGGTCCTAACTGTATATATAAGGTATAGAAATGAAGATGATTTAACAAGCAGAAACATCTCTTTCAACCTAGCTCTTACATTTGTCATGGATATCTCAATTTTCTTCCTTCTTCTATGTCTGTTGCAAACTCTTCCACAATTAGCCAATACATTTGACAGTGACACTCTCAAAGGCACATCTCTATCTATTGAGAACCGGTTGGTTTCAGCAAATGGAGAATACTCTGCAGGGTTTTTCCCCGTTGGTGACAACGCTTTCTGCTTTGCCATATGGTTCAACAAATCCACAAATTCTACAGTTGTTTGGATGGCAAACCGAGATGACCCTGTTGATGGAACAGGTTCAAAGCTTTCTGTTTTGAATGAAGGGAAACTTATCCTTACCAATTCAGTTGGTATCACTGTTTGGACCGCTAGAACACCAGCCTTGGCAACATCAGAGGCCACCAATTTGCAACTACAGCTCTTAAACACAGGAAATCTTGTTCTTAGTAATTCCAAAAATGTTGTCATCTGGCAAAGTTTTGATTCACCTACAGATACTCTTCTTCCTCAACAAGCACTCACCATGCTTTCGAGTCTTATCTCGAAAAGAAGCCAAGATGACTATGCTTCAGGCAACTACAAGCTCTTTTTTGACAATGATAATGTGCTCCGCCTGCTTTTTGTAGGACCAACTATGACTAGTCTGTACTGGCCGGACCCTTGGGTTACAGACCCTGGAAAATTAACTCATAGGGATCCGTACAATACTAGTAGACATGCGATACTTTATGACTCAGGCTATTTCCGGTCATCTGATAATTTCACATTCTTTGCAACAGATTTTGGTGTGGTTACTCATAGACGATTAACGCTTGATTCTGATGGCAATCTTCGATCATACAGCCTGAAAAAGATGAATGGGACGTGGGATTGGGCTGTAACATGGCAAATCTTCTCTCAACCATGCAGAATTCATGGCATCTGTGGACCCAATAGTCTGTGTAGTGCAGATCATGTTTCTGGCAGGAGATGCTCTTGCTTGCCAGGCTTCAAGGTTAAAGATCATACTGATTGGTCATATGGATGTGAACCAGAATTCAGTATCTCTTGCAACCAAAAAGATCCGTCTAGCTTTGTTCAACTTGATAATGTTGAATACTATGGCTCAGATCTAACCGTCTATGCTAATATTACTTTGGCAGATTGTGAAGACAAATGCAGGAACTCATGTATTTGCGCAGGCTTTCAATATAAATTTGTTGTGGATAATGGTTACCATTTTTGTTACCCCAAGTTTCTACTAGTTAGTGGACACCATTCACCGAATTTTGAAGGAGATTTTTATTTGAGAGTTCCCAAAGCTGGTCTTTCCAATAGCAAGAGTCCTGATGAAGCATCCAGATTGAAGTGCTCTGCCAAAAATTCCACACAACAAAGAATAACCTATGAAAATAAGACGGTAAAGCTTTTGCTTTGGTTTGCCACAGTAGTGGGAGGTGTTGAGGTGATCAGTATTGTCTTGGTCTGGCTTTTCTTGTTAAGAAGTAGTAAACATCCAAATCCAGCTGCAAAAGGATACCTCTTCACTAATAGATTTCAACGATTCACCTTCGATGAGCTAAGAAAGGCGACGCGAGGATTCAAAGAAGTGATTGGACAAGGAGCAGGAGGGATAGTATACAAAGGTGTACTGCCTAATCAGCGTGTTGCAGCAATCAAGCGACTCAATGAAGCTAACCAAGGAGAAGCTGAATTTCTAGCAGAAGTAAACACCATTGGAATGTTGAACCACATGTTCTTGATAGAGATGTGGGGATACTGTGTGGAGGGAAAGCATAAGCTCTTGGTATATGAGTACATGGAGCATGGATCTTTAGCTGAAAATCTTAATTCTAATGCACTTGATTGGGAGAAGAGGTTTGAAATTGCAGTGGGCACTGCAAAAGGCCTAGCATATCTTCATGAAGAGTGCTTAGAGTGGGTCTTACATTGTGATGTAAAGCCTCAAAATATACTACTAGATGCTGATTATCAACCAAAAGTAGCAGATTTTGGCTTGTCTAAACTACAAAGTAGAAGTACAATTGATCATTCAAACTTCTCCAAGATGAGGGGAACCAGAGGTTATATGGCTCCTGAGTGGATTTACAATCTTCCCATTACTTCGAAAGTGGATGTGTATAGCTATGGGATTGTGTTATTGGAGATGGTGACTGGAAAGAGCCTAAATGGCATGCATACCTTAGACAACGGAGAGACAAGAGAGCACAAGAGGTTGGTGACGTTGGTAAGAGAAACTATTGACTTTGAGAATGCTATAACAATGGCATGGATTGAGGAAATTATAGATCCCATGATCTGTGGTAACTATAACAAGAATAAGGTGGAACTTTTGGTCAAAGTGGCTTTGCAATGTGTGGCAGAAAACAAGGATGATAGACCCACCATGAACCAGGTAGTTGAAATGCTTGTAAGCCATTAAATTGTCATCTTCTTTTTTGCCTTGCTGTAGTTTTGTTCATGTTAAGGTGAGGGTAATAAGTTAGTTCATGTCCTTGCGTGTAGAGTAGTTTTATTTGCAGATACCGATGTGTGGTTGGAAGACCTACCACGTGACTTGGATGATGTTTTTCAGTTTGATTTACTTTAATAAACTTTCCTTACCGGTTTCTCAAAAAAAAAAAAAAAATTTTCTCTTTTCTTTTTTCTCACTTAGCAAATCTTAAAAGTTTACATGATAGCCTTGCACTATGTGTGAGGTACATCATTAAAAACACATTTTTATAATCGTAGTAATCGAAATTATTAGAGAATATGATTGATACCAAAACCACTGAAACATTTATACATTCTATGCAACATTTCACTCAATAAAATAGAAATAGAAAACAAATTAAAACAAACTTGAATTATATGATATAAAGCTATAAAGAAAGTACAAGAGTAGATATATATATATATATATATTACTTTTTTAATCTCCATCTCCTGTCAATAATTAAACATGGTTTTGAAATCCGAACCGTTCATTGAACTGGAAAAGAGAAAGGTTCAAAGTTTTTAAGGTCGAAACAAGGTTCAGCCGAGGTTGAACCTTGATAATGTCATAAATCATTTATGTATAATAACTAATAGTCGAAACGTTTGACTTTTTGTTGACTGCGTCTCATTACGTCACGTGGCTACATAAATTATTGACAATTCTACATTTAAAAACACTGAACAATTGTTTCTTTTGGGATTTTAATCTACCGTTTAGTTCAATTCGTTTCACAAGATATTAACCCGAACAATTGTGCTTTTTCATTTTGTTGATTCAATTTTCAGTAACTAACTAACTGCATAAAATATATATATTAAAACAAAAAATTGTCATTGAGAAGAAAACATAAGGCGTAAGGAGAGAAAAAAAAAGTGAGAAATTTGAGGGCACTACAATCGTCAAGCAAGCATGGGCTAGCATCCCACAACCGGAACTGGTAAAGGTATTTTGAATAGGCAAATTTAGATTTGGTTATTTTGGTTAGATTGATCTAACAGTGTCTGTCACGATTTTAGATTTTTGGTCTCTCTCTTCTTTTTGTTTTTTCTTTGCTTTCAAATTACTTCTTCTTCGTTTTCACCGGCATCCATCGGCGTGCTCTGCTTTGCATCTTCTTCTATACTTTCTCCCTCCCCCTCTCTTACTGTTTTTCTCTCTTTTTCATGTGAAAGTTGAAACTAAACTCCTCAGTAAAAGACGTAAAGCATTAAAATCTACTTTTTGAGAATCGTGTAGCCATTGAAAGAGGATAATACAGAATTTTGATTAAAAGATAAAGTAGAATGAAATATGATAACACAAAAAAGGAAGAAATAGGTGGAACCGTGGAAGAGATAAACTAAAACAAGGAAAAAAAATAAAAATAAAAATAATAGTGAATGCCTGGAGCCATGGAAGACAATAAATGAGAGTTGAAATATGAGTAGATTGCAATAGGGTAATTAGAAAGACTCGGATTAGGATTAGGATTAAAAAAAAAAAAAAAAACACTTTGGATTAAAAAAAGTATTGAAGTAAAATCCAAAACCAAATAGAAAAAGAAATCCCTCTTTCTTTGGGACGTTTCCTTTATATATATACACACTAAGTTCTTTCTCTTTGAGTGTTCCGATCTCTCCATCGAGGTAAAAAATCTCTCATTCATGCTTTTGTTTCTAAAATAGTTTCAGCATATTTTGATTACAGGTTTAGCTTCTTCGTTGGCTGTTTATTTCAATTTTGTTTATTATTGGTGTTATTTTTATTTTTATTTTTGGTGTGAGTGGATCTAGGGTTTAACGTTTGTATTCAAAACTAAAGTCTTTCTTTCACCTTTTTTTTTGTTTTTTTTTTTTTTTTGGATGTGAAAACAATGACTTTTATTCAAACTATGACAAAAAGAATACATCTTGGGACACCAAGTTCTCAATACAACCTGGTGTTTCCTCAACCCAAGTATGCAGACCTGACAAGCCTCTAGCAACTTGTGCTAACGTGTGGGCAACTTTATTCCTAGACCGAGGTACATGACTGAAACTGACAGCACGAAACATGGGAAGAAGGGATAAGGACCCAGCAACATTATTAGCTATGGCCGAGGGTGGGTCTATGAGGCGAAGCATAGCATTCACCACAGTTAGAGACTCACTTTCAAAGATGCAATCTCGGATCCCCATATTCCGTGTGAATGAAACCGCTTCCTCCATTGCCTTAGCTTCCACCTTAAGAGCGCCAAGAGGAGCTTTCAGCTTCTTACTTAATGTCGCCACTACCGCACCGTAGTGGTCCCGGATCATGACCCCAACGCCGGCCTCCCTATGCTGAGCAAAAACTGCACCATCCATGTTTGCTTTGTACCATAGAGGCTTGGGGAATTGCCACGTTGCATCCGTTGATTCTTTGTATGGCTGAGTGGAATGGTTGGCCATTAAATAATCCTCCAAATAGTTATTTATCCACCGAGCCAGAACAGATGCAGGCTTCCTACTCTTTCCATGGCACACCTCATTCCGGTTTGTCCAAATACCCCACGCTGTCATAACCATCAACCTAATATCCTCCTCTAACCACTGTTTCATATTTCGAGCATACCATACCAAGTCTAGGAACTTAGGGCATTTGTCCATGACTTTTTCTGTGTCCAAACCTACCTCCTTCCACACTTCCTTTGCAGGATAACAGTGCCAGAGCACGTGATCTTTCGTTTCCTTAAAATTTCCACACACCTCACAGATTTTGTCCGGTGTTATCTTTCGACAGAAAAGGTTGTCTTTCGTGGGCCAATGTTTCTGCATGCATGCCATGTGAAGCTTCGAATTTTATTAGGGACCCTCAATCACCAAATAAACCTCCAGAACTCCTTCATGCACATAGCATTTGAGCTTTCCTCAGTTCCGTGGCTAGTTCTCTCATCCAAAGCAAGTCTATATGCTAGTTTCACCGTGAATTTCCCTGAGGAAGTAAGTGCCCAGATGAGACGGTCTTCAGGCAAGGTTGGACTGAGTGCAATGGAGAGGGCAGATTCAACATCCTTGGACATAAGGATGCTTTGGAGGGCTTCCAAATCCCACTCCCCTCTCTGGTAATCAATTAATGTTGCCACTAGTGAGTCAGCACCCACATCTGGGCATGGCGTGACCACTCTGTAGGTAGATGACAAGGGAAGCCAATGGTCACCCCATATTCAAACTTTTGCTCCATTTTCAATCCTCTAGCAGCTTCCTTTCCAGGTAATCTGTTGTGTAGCGAATATGCTTCTCCAAGCATACGACGGTTAATGCCCAAGGTGGCTGAGAGAGAATCTCCATCTAGAAAATATTTGGTTTGGAAGACGTGGTAAAATAGGGAATTAGTGCAGGTTTGAAGTCGCCACCCTTGTTTGGTTAGTAATGCCAAGTTAAAAGCCTTAATGTCCCTGAATCCCATACCGCCAATCTCCTTAGGTGTACACATCTTCTCCCAACTATGCCAAGCCATCTTGTCCACCCTATTGTTTTGTCCTCACCAGAATTTTCAAACCATTCCAGCAAGCTCATCACACAAGGAATCTAGGAGTTTGAAGCAACTCATAGTGTAAGAGGGAATTGCTTGGCCTACTGCTTTTATTAGTATTTCCTTACTCGCATTTGATAATAGCTTTTCCTTCCAACCTGATAATTTTTTACCAAGTTTGTCTTTGAGATCATAGAAAGTATTCTTTTTGGATCTTCCAACCAAAGAAGGTAGTCCCAGGTATTTTTCATGTTGGCGAATGACTTGGGCCCCAAATCTAGTCTGGATCTCTTCCTGTATTACACGTAGGGTATTCTTGCTGAAGAAAAGAGTAGTCTTGGCTTTATTAAGCTACTGACCTGAAGTAGATTCATATAGGGTAAAGATGCGTTGTAGCTCATTAAATTCCTCCAATGATGCTCGACAAAATACCAAGCTATCGTCAGCAAAGAATAGATGGGAAATTCTTGGACCTTTCCGGCACACGGAAACTCCATGGATAGCTTGCCTTTCTGTTGCATGACGGAGATGTGCTGAAAGACCCTTTGCACAAAAGAGAAATAGATAAGGTGATAATGGGTCCCCTTGGCAAAGGCCCCTATAGGGTACAATTCTGCCTCGGGATTGCCCATTAATACGGACAGAATATGTGACAGTCGTTATACACCTCATAATCACCTCAATCATTTTCTGATGAACACCCATTTTCCTCATAATATTCTCCAGGCAAGCCCATTTTACCCTATCATATGCTTTGCTTATGTCTAGTTTTAAAGCCATCTCCCCCACTTTCCCAGACTTCTTTTGGCTAATATGATGCATGGTTTCAAAGGCAACCAAGACATTATCAGTTATAAAACGCCCCTTGGTAAAAGCAATTTGGTTCTTACTAACAATGATTGATAGAATACTCTTCAATCTATTAGCTACTGCCTTAGATGCTATTTTATAGGCCACATTACACAAACTGATAGGCCTATATTCAGTAATTTTTCTAGGGTTTTGAACTTTAGGAATAAGCACAATCTAGGTGTCATTATAGTTAGGAGGAACAATACCATGATTCAGGAAGCCAAGTGCAACTTGAGTGACACAGGTGCTTGTGAGGGACCAAATTTTTTGATAATATAGAGGTGGCAATCCGTCCTGTCCTTGTGCAGTATGAGGATGCATTTGCTGTAAAGCTTGGGTGACCTCTGAAGCTTGAAAGTCCCTAGCAAGGAATTGGTTTATAGCATCCGTAATTGAAGGTGAAATGGCGTTTAGAAGTTCCATCATCTCTCCTGGCTGAGAAGAAGTGAATAAGGAGGAGAAGTACTGTGTAGCTACATGTTCAATCTCATCCAAACCCTCCTGCTAAAGACCATTCTCATCCTCTAGTCACTGAATCCAATTCCTTTGCTTCTTGTTTGAAGCTTTGGTGTGGAAAAAACTTGTATTATGATCACCCTCCTTCAGATAGTTGTTCCGAGATCTTTGTTTCCACATAACCTCTTCCATGTCTAGCCAAGAATTAAGAGTCTGTCTGACCTGCCGAATAGTGTCCATATTGTGCTCAGGGGAGGTTTCCAAAATCTGGAGTCTATTCCGAAGAGTCTTGATTTGGTGGCCAACATGACCGATCTCTCTTTTATTCCACTGGGTGAGGTGATCATTACATGATGAAATACAATTCTGAAGTGGATGACCCATAGGTACACACAGACCAAATTCCCATGCATCACTTACGACCTTTGCGCATTGAGGGTCACAAAGCCACATGGCTTTGAACCTAAAAGGTTTGGCACCCTTAGGCCTCCATTTCTCACCCTAATTCCATCGAAGAGCAAGAATGCAGTGATCCGAAGCAGTGGTTGATAGATGGTGCAACTTCGCATTTGCAAAACGTGAATACCATTTCAGAGTGGCTAGTGCTCGATCAAGTCGTACCCACCAACTATCTCCATTTGCAAAAATCCTGTTCCAAGTAAAACGTGGACCCACATAACCCAAATCTCTGAAACGACATCTGTTTATGGCATCCTAGAATCGTTCCATTTGTTTTGGTCCTTAGCCTCTCGAGAATCCACCATGTCTCCTCCCTCTTACTCGTATCTGGTTGCCCATAAAACCCCATGAACCTCCACTTTCCCGATCCATCCGTCCCACCCACCTCAACATCTATGTGCCACGGGCCAAACGTTTAAACATCGACCATTATTTCTTTCTTCCACAGTAATGCCAACCCACCTTTGCTTCCATTGCTAGCTACTATCAAACCTTCTGTAAATCCAAAAGTGTACTTCTTTTTGGTCATCTCTTTTTTGGACAGCTTAGTTTCCATAAGGAAAACTAAGATGGGATCTTCAGAGGCAATAACCTCTTGGAGTGCTCAAACTATTCAGAGGTTCCCAAGCCCCCAACAGTTCCAGCTTAATGCACTCATTGATCCTAGCAGTGCTGCCTCGCAGCCACAGCCTTTTCAGCGAACTCCATAGCCATCAACCTACTTACCTCAGCCACCTCTATTTCAGTTTTTTTCTTTTTTAACGTGGTGTTCAATTCATTCTTTGCATGGTATTGGGCCCCACGTTTACTCCCTGTTTGGTTCTCCTCAGAGTTTGGGTTAGCAATCTTCGGCCTTGTTATGATTCTTTTTCAAGTTTTGGAAGTTGGATTATTAATAATAGGCCCACTATCCATACAGGCCTTAGTGGTTGGGCCTTGGTCCAACATTTCCTCCACAACAAGTCCACTAATGTTCATGTCAGTCAGCACCTTGTCAGTTGGTTCAGCAGTCCAGCAATCAATATCATCATCAAAGTTATTAGTCAGCTCAGAGATATCAGGACCATTATTGAGAGCAATATCAATATCCTTGATGTGCGCCTGAAATTTCTCATTGTCAGTGAGAATTTTCATGATGTTCGCCTTATCCCCAGATTTTGAAAAATCCTCGATATTCGCACTTTCCTTTCTCGTATTACTTTCCATCCTATTCTCCGTTGACGGACCAACGTTCACTGTCGTCTGGGCGGTACACAGTAGAGGTGGTCCACCATTTTCTCGAGAACGTCCTATTCTTTGTGCCTCTTGCCCTGCCACCGATATGATTTTCTGCCTTACCATGCTCATTTGGGGCACTTGCAACCAATCTCCAAATGGTTGCTACTGAACATTAAGTGTTCCCTTACTGCAAATCCAGACATCGCAGTCCTTTGCATCGTGCATAAGCCTCCCACACATGTAGCAGAATACTGGGAGACATTCATATCGAAACGAAACCCACCCATCACTAGCAGGACCGAACCACACTCGCCTCCCTCTACTAAGTGATTTCATAATGTCGATCTCCACTCGCACCCTCATAAACTCCCTTCCATCAGTTTCATCCTCATCACTGCAGTGAATTATGCACCCTAGAGGTTTAGAGATGCCTTCCACCGCTTCTAACGTCATTTTCCGAGCTGGAAGGTCATGTATTTGGACCCAAAAAACTGCTGTATCAAAACGGAGATCTTTGAGGGACTGATCCATTTCGTAACAACACAGAGCAATCAAATATTTGTCAAAACTCCATGGTGCACCAAGTAGTATCTTCTCTGCAAGCAACTCGTCTTCGAAAATAAAGAGAAAAAGATGGTTTCCTAAATCTTTGATGCGAAACTCGTGCTTTGTGTTCCATAGTGGTCAGAGAGTCCGAGCCACCACTTCGATGCTGAGAGCTTGTTTTGTAAAGAATTTAGCCGGTAACATGCTTTTGGGTTTAAGGTTTTGGTTCTCAAAATCAAAAGTATCTCCCTCTTGTTCTGAGAGAGACAATCAGTTCCAGTCTTTGGTTAAAGCTTCCATGGCTCACATTGTTTCCCTGGTCCCACAAAGAAAGTACCCACAAGCCCTATACATAACGTTGTTATGTAAGGGAACTAAGTCCTATGTGAGGAACAGGATTCTACTAACAGGGAGTCTGGCGCTGCAAAGACTCTAGGTCAGAGAAACTTTATTATGTCTTTCTTTATATTTGCTTTGTAAAGATTTTATTTTATTTTGTGCCTGTGACTGTTTATGGTTCTTTTTCATTGTTTAGAATTTAGAACCAGCAAAACTTAATGCAATTGTTCTCTAAAAAAATAAATAAATAAAAATCAAACCAAACCAAAATTTTTGGGCCGGTGCTTTGATGTATACTTATAAAATATTGGGGGATAATTACACATAACCCACCTGTGGTTTGGGCGAAAATCATTTTGCCTACCCGTGCTTTGAAAAGTATCACTTAACCTACTTGAGGTATGTTTCGGTCACTCTGCATAACCCACCTCAGTTTCTACCGTTACAAAAACACCTTTTAACCCCAAAACAGAACATAACGAGAATCAAAACACCCGAGGTGCGATCAGCTTGTTCTTTGTGGTTTAGAGCGTCTAGAGGGGGAGAAAACACTTGTTTTGCATCATTGAAGCTAGGCAAGGTATGTGTGACTGTTGTTCATCTACATTTGGGTTCTTCCACCCACGTATTTGTGTCTGTTCTTAATTTAGGGTTTCAGATTTTGTTCAAGTGGAAACTTACTGTGTGAATGTCTAAATTTGTACTTCCCAGGAATCGTGTTATGTTCATATGTTTTCATCAAGTGGTAATTTCTCGGGTTCATGTGGACATATGTGCAATGAGAAGACTTGTGTTTTGAGAACAAGTTTGAGTTTGTACAATTTTGGGAGGAGGTTCTTGGGTTGTAGCCGTTATCAGGTTGGTCCTAAGTGTCCTTTCTTTGTTTAGGTTGATAACCCAACCTGTCCTCGTGGGAATGAAACTGCACCTTTGGCTCTAGAGAAGATGTCTAGGCTTCAGAGTGCTCTCCAACTTGCCAATGAGAGGGAAAGGACAGCTTTGGAAATGGCAGAAGAAGCTAGGAAAATGGCAGAAAAGGCTGTTGAAGAGGAAGCTAAAGCCAAGGAGAGGGAGAGAAAGGCTCGAGTTGTCTGTGCAAAAGCTAAGGAAAAAGCCATGTTTGCTGAAGAGAAGTAGAGAATGTGGAAGTTTGCATGCATTTTGTCATGGATCTTTTTTGTTATTGTTATGTTGTTGTGTTTTGGCTCAATTGAGTTCTCTGGAGTGAAGAGACCTAGATTGTTGCCCTGAAGTAGTTAATTGGTTAGTAGAGATAGTTATGGCAATGGTGTTAATGAATTTGCATTGTAATAGCACTAGCCTACTGATGTAATGTTTTGATGTGTCAATGAATGAAGAATTGGTCAATTATTGAGTATTTTGTGCACACCATAACAACCATTTAATGGAAGAAATATTGGTCATGCCACTAGTCTGTGGGCATATAATGAAAGAAGTATTGGTCAATTATCAATGACCTGTGCATACCATAACAACCATTCCACAATAAAAACTTCCATACACTATATTGGAAAAATATACTTGGACACAATCTGTAGTAGCAATAAATAAACTTCCATATAATTTGGTTTGGACAAATAATGTTCCATACAGTTACCTGCGCATACCATAACAACCATTCCACAATAATAACTTCCATACAATCTATATTGGAAAAATCTACTTGGACACAATCTGTAGTAGCAATAAATAAACTTTCATATAATTTAGTTTGGACAAATATTGTTCCATATAAACTGTAATACCACAACTTCCATATAACAACTTGGAGTGTATTGTACCTTAATTACAAAAAAGCACATTCCAAGGCCAGCTACATATATATAAATATATATATATATATACACATATATACACATACATATAATTGCTCAAAACAAGGTGATTGTTTTTTACACTAATTGATAATTACAAAAAGCCAACATTGGTCTTCATTAAAAAAAAAAAAAAAAAAAAAGGCCCACATGTTCCCACTAACTTTACTCCTAATGCTGGCATGCGTACCCACTAGCTTCATTTATTTCTTACCTTTACTCTTTCCTCTTTCCACCCACTGAATTCATTTTTGGTGGCCTTTGTACAGCAAGCTGTCCTCTAGTCCTCACACCACCAGTGCTCCTATTTGCATGTGAAGGCTACAAAATAAAAAATAGATCTACTTGTTAAAAAATATCCCAGTCTACACAACCATCCAGGAAAGAGGTTACTCAACCAAGTTACTTGTGAAGAACTTGGTAAAGTATCCCAGGTCTCCCTAGGTGTGTGAAACTCTGGCTGCGAGGAAGAGAACCATCCTGCTCTCTTGTGAGATGGCCTAGGTTGATTTCCTTACTGTGAGGATGAAGGCTGAGTGGCAGACATCATGTTGATCTCCTGTGCTTTATGTGACAACCATCTAAACCTATAAATGGCCTGCATCCACCTAAAAATCCTACATTCTGAGCATTGAACTTAACATACATCGTCTTAAATTTTGGCTGGGAAGTCTCATCAGCCATTTCTGTTTGTAGTATAACCCTACTCCCATTGTCTACAGTGGTTATCTTTTGTGCATAGTCCCTAAGGACACCATATTGCAATTGCTCATCTCCATTGATCAAATCCTTTGCCTTTCTCTTTGACCTATACACTTGGTTTACACTTAGGTTAACAGATAAATTTTGCATTACATGGTTATGTACACCACCCACCTCCCAATTTGGATTTTTGCTAAAATCCTCAATGAACCTCTTTGCAACATAAGCTAATGTTGCTTGGCTATTTTTAAAAGACTTGGGGCAAGTACAGTCATCAGTTAAGGTCTTAATTTGAAATGTTAGCTCTCCACTTATTTGAGATGCGTAACATCTCCACCCACACCCATTTTTGCAGTGAACTGATATCTTGGTCCTCTCATTAAGCTTGAATTTGATGTCAATAGGTTTTTTGATTGCATACTCCCTTAAAGCAGCTCTAAACACCTTTGCATTAGGAAACTTTATCTCCTTCTTCAGTACAACATTTCTCATGTCACTCTTAGCATTAAACTCTACTTGCTCAGCTACCTGCTCATCATCAGACCCAACCATGCTTACTAGGTCATCCTCAAGGGCTGGCTCAGCCCACTCAGGGTCTGCATGGAATGCATTGCTTGATTTTAGGGCTGTGTGGGGTGCATTGCTTGATTCTGGGGCTGTATTGGGAGCAGAACCTTGTGGAGCTGAGTTTTGAGCACATGGTTGTGGAGCTGAGTTTTGAGCAGAACCTTGTGAAGCTGAGTTTTGAGTAGCAAATATAGCATCACCAAAGTCATCCCTCTCTAGGCCTTCATTTAGCCAATCATCATCATCTCCTTCAACATTCTGTTCTTCATCTCTTGCACCAATCTCAACATCTTCTTATTCATCATTCTCATCATCATTCTCATCATCTTCATCATAATCACTATCCAATTCTATTTCATCCCTTACTGCATCACCACCTAAACCACTTACATTACCACCTACATCACCACCTGCATTACCACCTACACCACCATCTGCCACTCCCCCTTCATTAGGATACTCAACTGCCAGTGGCTCCACATCTATGTCAGTATAGATTATGATTTTTTTAGCTGGCCATGCCCTATGAAGGGTAGTCATGTTTAGGACATTTGCATCTGTTTCTATGTCTCTTAAATCATCTTGTAGATCACCTTCAGGAAGTAAATACTTATATCTATTGTGTTCTTTAGGAGCACCAACTAGATGGCATAAATCCCAAATTTCAAAGAAACTTAACTTGTCAAGGTCAATCTCTGTCAGTAAACGTACAGACCCACCCACATATTTAATGGTTGGCTCCTTCACAAAACATCCTCCAACATGAATTTCAATGTCAAATGTGAAGTCAACCATCTGCAATTCAAATAAGTAGTTTGTTTACACACTGACATGCAAAAAATGACAAGAAGCCAAAAGAGACAACAAGCCAACAAATTGACAACAAGACAACAACACACGGACAAAGGACCACATAAAGCACATGCAAAACCAGATTCCCAACAAATTCATAAGGACCACACTACCTACAATTCACAAACAAGTGCAATCATTGACAAATAAACTTGATTCTTTCAGGTATATGCATTATATAAACAACCATAGCAGTACATTAGCTACATCCTAAGTGATTCTACATATAAATAGAAAAATGCACATTTAACATACAAAAAAATTAAAATGTGCAGATGAATAGCAAAACCTAACTACGTGGGTGGGTTGGGATAAAAAACGTGGGTGGAAGAACCCAAATGCAGATGAACAGCAGTCACACATACCTTGCCTAGATTCAATGATGCAAAACAAGTGTTTTCTCCCCCTCCAGACGCTCCAAACCACGAAGAACAAGCTGATCGCACCTCGGGTCTCTCTCTTGAAAAGTTTTTGAGTTTTGGGTGTTTTGATTCTTGTTATGTTCTGTTTTGGGGTTAAAAGGTGTTTTTGTAACGGCATAGACCGAGGTGGGTTACGGAGGGTGACGGAAACATACCTCAGGTGGGTTAAGTGATACTTTTCAAACCACGGGTAGGCAAAGTGATTTTCGCCTAAACCACAGGTCGGTTATGTGTAATTATCCCAAATATTGACTTTTTGATGAGGACAGCTCTAGTTTGCTTTTTATGTTAAAAAAAAAAAAAAAAAAAACTCTACACTTTTATTTATCAAATTTTATATTAGAATATGTTCATGAATGGTGAGGTTTTAAGGTTTGTAAGATTTGTTTTTTTTTTTTTTTTTTTTCTGAGAAACATATTTGTTGTTGAAGTTTGTGAAAAGTATTTGGTTCTGATTTTTTTTTTGTTTTTAATTACTATGCATATATGTAGATTTGAATTTTGATTTAAATTACGAAATTTATTAGTAATTCCTCTCTTTTTGTTAAATATGGTCATGAAACAAGTTATAATTAATTGATTGATGGTCAATGTGATTGACCAAGAATTTAATCACTTTAGTGTCAATTCATTAATATTAGAGGCTCTCTCTCCACACACACACACACACACAAAAAGGTACATTCTTTTTTGAGGAAAAAAAAAATGGTACATTCAGTTTGATTTTTAGACAATTTCCTAATGATATAGATTGTGTTTAAGTAGGATATATAACAATGTATAAAGAAATATATAGCAATGTATAGATACTATAGGAAAATATTACGCACCTCTCTACAAGGTAATTTATGAACTTAACTGAAAATTTACATTATTAATATTGTTATAAAAAATGCAGAAAAAGTGCTTATTAAGTATTTATTTTAGAGGATACTTAAATTACATGAATTTTTTAATACATTCTAATACCATAATTTTGTGAATAATTTATTTTAGATCTTAGTTTTAATAGTTTTTCCGCGCATCGCACGGATTAGCGACTAATTTAATAATAAAATAAAAACAAATATTTGGAAAAAAACTACAAAAATTAGTAATCTTGATTTAAAAATATAGAGAAATTAAATAATAATGTGCAAATTATATTGGCATATTTTATTATTATTTTTTATATAATAATTTCACGTATATAAGTCCTTCAAGATAATATATAAAAAATATTTAAAATTCACAACTTAGATATAAAATCTCATAGCGAGCAGTGAGTATGAGCGCCACTAATCACTAGCCCTACAGACCAAGTCATAGACCTGGCTTCTTAATTTTAAAAATGGATTTGGATCCAGTGCAATACCACACTCACTCACATTAATTTTTACCACTTTTATTTTTTGACTTTAACTTTTTAACTTTTTTTTATTCAATGGTTAAGATTGAAAGTTTCTTTTTTAAACTTTCAATCTCAACCATGTATTACTATTGCATCAGGTGGGCATTGCACCTAATCTGAATCCTTTAAAAATAACTTAAACAAATTATGAGAAAAGACTTGGCTTTTTAAATTTGAAAAAAATTTAAACAAATAAAGAGAAAGCCAACTCATTCCCACTGTCATGGTTTCTTCCCAACGTTTGCTTCTTAGTCTTTATCTCCTTCTTCTCACTTCTCAGACTCTACTACACTTTGTCTTCCCTAGTTTTTCAAACACATAGTAAAGCAACGCAGAGTCTCTACTCTACCTCTTTCTCTCCCTTCCTCACTCTTTCTTCCCTGAAGAATAGATCTAGCAAACAGGTAGTTGCTCTCCATGAAGACCCAATCTACTTTTTTTTTTTTTTAATATTTTTTATTGCAAAATTTTTTGGAAAGAAGAAACCGGAAAATCCATTTCCAATTTAGAAAACCACATGGTTTGACTGCGGTTCAAGGGGTTTATAGCAAAAATGCAATTTTTGGTTTTATAAGTTTAAAAAACTAGAATGATGACTGGTTTCCGGTTATTCCAGTCCGACCGTATGGTCCAATCTAGATTTCAAAACCATGTAGTTAAACACCCCCAACACACACACACAAGGCCACGTGTTATTATTCGTACAAATTAGTATATTCCTTGAAATTTCCAAAAGTTTATTAACGTAATTTGGCTATTACATGATATCTCATTCTACTAAAAATCATTTAATATATAAGAAACATTTATAATTTTGAATTTGCTGGACTATTTCATCAGCAATGTTGGGTAAAAACTTAATAATTAGACACATAAAAAAAAAAAATTTATTAATTAGTACATTTTATTATTATTATTCCTACAAAATAAGTACATTCCTTGAAACTTTCAAAAGTGTATAAACGTACTCGGGCCGTTCAATTTTTCTCATTCTAAAATAATAATAATTTAATATAAGAAACAATTATAATTGTGACTTTGTTGGACAGTTTCATCAGCAATGTTGGGTCAAAAATTAATAATTAGTCACATAAAAAAAAAAGAATTAAAAACTAGTACATTGTATTATTATCCTACAAAATGAGTACATTCCGTGAAACTTCAAAAAATGTATAAACATATTCTGGCCGTGCTATTTTTTTATTCTAAAAAATAATAATTTATGGTCTGTTTGCATATCGCTTATTTGTGGAAAACTGAAAACTTATTGATGTGGGTTCCAGTTAGTTCAACTGGTAAAGTTTCTGATAGTTGTATATATAAGAGATTTGGAGTTCAAAACTCTCTCTAAAAAAAAAAAATTAAATGTGTGAATAGTGCTATAGGACCTAAAAATGCATAGGTATGCGAACGCAGCTGAAATGCTAAGCAAACACACACTTAATATAAGAAGTAGTAATAATTGTGAATTTCTTGGACTGTTTCATCAGCAATGTTAGGTCAAAACTTAATAATTAGTCACATAAAAATATAATTAATAACTAGTACATTGTATTATTATTCCTACAAAATGAGTACATTCCTTGAAACTTCCAACCCGTGCAATTTTTCTCATTCTAAAAAATAATTGTTAAGGACAAATTTATTTAATTGGCTAATCCTTTGACAAAACGCACTTTACTTGTATTTGGGTAGATCTAAGTTGTGTTTAATACCTGAAGAAACATGTTGTTCAAGTTTAGTATTAAAGCCATGAAGATTGGACCAAGAAACAAGTGAAGAAAAGGTGTTCAATAAAGCTGGACAGATAGCTCGACACCTGCGGATAGATAGCTCGATAGCTGCTGGACACATCCTCGACACCTGGCTATTTGTCGAGCTCTTCAGCTGATTCTTATCGCAATCTCGATAGCTTCTCGATAGCTGGTCGATCGATCGAGAAAGTTTCTGTCCCCTCGACACCTTCTCGACATCTCCTCGATAGCTGCTATCTGTTGAGATTCATTAATCCTCGACACCTCCTCGACACCTCTCGATCGATCGAGGTTACGGGAAATCAGAATTTTCAGATTTGATTTTTGGGCCAGGCTTTTGTATTTGTGTAGGGTTTCTTTTCTCACAACCCTAGACCTATATATAGGCTTATTTTAGAGGCCGTCACATGAGAGAATACAAGGAGAACATATGCAAAAGGTGATCGATGCCTTATTCTCTCTGAAAGAAGCTACTGCGTCTTTGCGCCTTAGGGTTTTGTAACCAAGTGCTTCTTGATCTTCATTGTTGATGAAGTGAAGAACTTTGCAGCCAACATTCTTCTTCCTTAAGTTGGTGAGTGAGTCACGTTTTGAGATTCTTACAAAGGAGTTAGTCACGTACTAAGATCCGTGCAACAAAAAGGGTGGCGTTCATATATTGAAGAGTTCAGAGGTTCTGAAGTGGTAGAAGGTTTCTGCTGTGAGTTCATATACGAGGATTGTAGAGTCTAGGGACAAAGGTTTTGTACTAGATCTGAAACTTCTCTTTTCTATAGTGGATTGCTTTTCGGGAAGGTTTCCCCCCAGGTTTTTTACTGTGAAACTAGTTGGTTTCATTGGTTTTCCTGGATCATCATATCTTGTCTTATTTTATTTTTCCGCTGCATGATTTTGACATGATATTGATGTTTGTTTGTTTTAACAAGTTTTATTAATAATAAATCTAATTAACAACTTGTGTTTAAAACTTGTTAATTCTATCAACCAGGGTCTAAATTTCCCATCAAGTGGTATCAGAGTAGGCACACTTTGATTAGGGTTTAATCTTTGCTGTGTTGATCCATTGAACCCTGTTTGTCATGGATAGAGGACAATCTTTAATTATACATCCTTTATTTGATGGCACTAACTATGCATACTAGAAAGTACGCATGAGAGATTTCTTGTAGTTTTTAGATGAAAATGTGTGGCAAGCTGTAGAGATTGGCTGGACTAAGCCAACAGAAGATCCGGCCGATTGGGATGATACTAAGATCAAGGCGGCTAACTTCAACAGCAGAGCGTTAAATGCCCTCTTTAGCGCAATCACAAATGAAGAGTTCAAAAAGATATTCTCTAGGAAGGGCAAGAATGAAAAACCCCTTATTCAATGCCATGAGTGCAAAGGTTTTGGTCATATGAGGATAGAGTGTCCAAACTACCTCATAAAGGAAAAGACTAAGAAGCCAAAAGAGAAAGGGTTGGTTGCTACCTGGAGTGATACTGAGGATGACTCTTCTGATGAGTTTGTGGATGAATGTCGTCAAGTTATGGCCTTTGTTGCCACAACCGATAAGGTGATTGTGGAGAGTGCTAGTGACAGTAAGGATTCTTCTGATGATGAAGTACCTAAGAAGATGACCCTTCAGGAAGCCTCTGATAAGACTGGCTTAAGATATGTTGTTTCCTCCAGCCCCTCCTCATCCACAACTTCTGGATCAAGGACTATCTTTATGCCACAATCTGAGAAAGGTAATAGAGGTATGAAATCCAAAACTGATTTGGCTAATTCTAAATCCTTTGTTAAGCCTTGTGTTTGTCATCATTGTGGTGTTGCTGGACACATTCGTCCTAATTGCTTTAAGTTGTATCCTTATAAGCAATTGTCCAAACAGTCACAGGTTTCCTCTCAAGCACCTACACCTTTGTTTGGAGAGTTATTAAAAGTCTTGAACTTTTTAACTCAATTTCAAGAGAATTCTAATTCTTCTATGTCCTTTAGTAGACATACTAAGACACGTGCCTTTTCATCTTCACGGCCAAAGACTCATGCTGTGTGGGTGAGAAAGGAGCCTAAGACTTAATTGTCTTTTCTGTTTGTCCTCTGCTTTGATTCTTTCTATCTAAAGTAGGACTCTCTTTGCTTGATTTCTTATCTGTTTTTGGAATTATGCTTTCATGCATCTGCATATTTCTATCATGTTTTCATGCATATGAATTTTTCTTTCATGTATTCATGTTGTTTATCTGTTTTTGTTTGGTTGTTTAGTTTTTATTTTGTTTTGTTTTCAAAATAAAAATAAAAAGAAAAATTAGAAAAATACAAAGAAAAATCAGAAAAATACAAAAACAGTGTGTGTTTTGTGTAATTTGGTATTTGTGTACCTTGGATGGCCAATGAAACAAAGTTTTCCAAACTTTGTATCTCTTGTAGCTTAGATGAGCATCTCTATGCACAACTAAGCAAGTGAGCTTTGTGGCTCTTGTTTGTGATGAGTAAGATTATGTTATCTCTTAAAATTTAACACTCATATCACTCTTTTTGACGGGTAGGACTAGAAAATCCTAAGAGAAATGCATAAATAACCATCTCACCACTGTTGCCCGCCAATCATAATATGACACCTGTATGCTTCGGCATAGCAAAAGTGCAGTGTCAAAGACATTCGTATGCTTCGGCATAGCAAAAGTGTGATGTCAAATGCTTAACATCTTGGGTATTTATTTTCTCTCTTTTATATGCCTATGTATGATATGCTAAAATAAAAGAAAACATGCAAAGAAAATAAAAAGCAAAAAGATCAAAAATGCTTTAAATATGGTTGCAAACGTGTATTCTAGGAGATGTGGGAGTTATAGGATGTACCTCGAAGGTGATAGTCCCCATCAAACAGTTATGATTGTGTGTGAGTTAAAGTTATTTTCTCATATCTCAGATTGTCATAACATGTATACACATATGCAATCTTGCGATGTTTTTTACACACAACACGCAATATTCTTTGCTACTCTTGATACATGTGCATGTACAATATGATTTGGCCATCACAAAGGTTTTACATGTGCTAATGTATGCTCACTAAACAGTCTTGACTTGTTTTTGAAATATAAAATTGGTTAGACTTGTTTAGTGTGTGTGTGTGTGTTTTGGAATTTATGTGCTTAACATTTTTCTTGTTTTTCACATGTTTTGCATCTTTCTATTATCTTGTCATCTATAGCATCTTGTTTCATTACATTCATGCATTTATATGGATTTCTTTGTACCTCCTTGATCATTCTTGATCATCTTTATGTTTCTCGGGTTAAGCTTTCTAGCTTCTTGTACCCTTTGTCAATCATGACAAAAAGGGGGAGAGAAATTGTGACTTTATGGTTTCTTTTTTAAGATTCTACAAGTTAGGGGGAGAAATACATTCCTTTGTAAGGGGGAGATGTGTTTCATCTTGTTAGGGGGAGTGCTTACTTCCTTGCTCTTGTACCTTGGGTCTTGTGACCATGTTTACATACATTGTGTTTATCTTCTTTATATGCTGATGTATGTTTCTTTCACCTACCTTACATGTGTTGTTTCTTTTCTTTCTTCATACACATGTTTCTTATACTTGTATGCAATCTATTTATTTCTGTTTCACACAAGATGCCTTGATGAGTTTTGTTTAAAGTGTTTCAGAAATACAACTTGGGTCTTGTGACCATGTTTACATACATTGTGTTTATCTTCTTTATATGCTGATGTATGTTTCTTTCACCTACCTTACATGTGTTGTTTCTTTTCTTTCTTCATACACATGTTTCTTATACTTGTATGCAATCTATTTATTTCTGTTTCACACAAGATGCCTTGATGAGTTTTGTTTAAAGTGTTTCAGAAATACAGGTTGTCAAAGTCTACTTGCCATAAACTCTCTTCTTGCAAAGTTTTTCAAGAGTTTGTATTAGGATAGATTTTATTGTATTCAACAAGTGAGTATGAGTTGAGTGATTTATAACTTCTTTCATATGTTCATTTGTTTGTTGTGGTTTTGTCACGGATTGCCAAAGGGGGAGATTGTTAAGGATATATTTTATGTAGTTGGCTAATCCTTTGACAAAACGCACTTTACTTGTATTTGGGTAGATCTAAGTTGTGTTTAATACCTGAAGAAACATGTTGTTCAAGTTTAGTATTAAAGCCATGAAGATTGGACCAAGAAACAAGTGAAGAAAAGGTGTTCAATAAAGCTGGACAGATAGCTCGACACCTGCGGATAGATAGCTCGATAGCTGCTGGACACCTCCTCGACACCTGGTTATCTGTCGAGCTCTTCAGCTGATTCTTATTGCAATCTCGATAGCTTCTCGATAGCTGGTCGATCGATCGAGAAAGTTTCTGTCCCCTCGACACCTTCTCGACATCTCCTCGATAGCTGCTATTTGTTGAGATTCATTAAACCTCGACACTTCCTCGACACCTCTCGATCGATCGAGGTTACGGGAAATCAGAATTTTTAGATTTGATTTTTGGGCTAGGCTTTTGTATTTGTGTAGGGTTTCTTTTCTCACAACCCTAGACCTATATAAAGCTTATTTTAGAGGCCGTCACATGAGAGAATATAAGGAGAACATATGCAAAAGGTGACCGATGCCTTATTCTCTCTGAAAGAAGCTACTGCGCCTTTGCGCCTTAGGGTTTTGTAACCAAGTGCTTCTTGATCTTCATTGTTGATGAAGTGAAGAACTTTGTAGCCAACATTTTTCTTCCTTAAGTTGGTGAGTGAGTCACGTTTTGAGATTCGTGCAAAGGAGTTAGTCACGTACTAGGATCCGTGCAACAAAAAGGGTGGCGTTCATATATTGAAGAGTTCAGAGGTTCTGAAGCGGTAGAAGGTTTCTGCTGTGAGTTCATATACGGGGATTGTAGAGTCTAGGGACAAAGGTTTTGTACTAGATCTGAAACTTCTCTTTTCTATAGTGGATTGCTTTTCGGGAAGGTTTCCCCCCAGGTTTTTTACTGTGAAACTGGTTGGTTTCATTGGTTTTCCTGGGTCATCATATCTTGTCTTATTTTATTTTTCCGCTGCATGATTTTGACATGATATTGATGTTTGTTTGTTTTAACAAGTTTTATTAATAATAAATCTAATTAACAACTTGGGTTTAAAACTTGTTAATTCTATCAACCGGGGTCTAAATTTCCCAACAATAATAATTTAATATAAGAAACAGTTATAATTGTGAATTTGTTGGATTGTTTCTTTAGCAATGTTGGGTCAAAACTTAATAATTAGTCGCATAAAAAAATAATTAATAATTAGTATATTATATTATTATTCCTACAAAATGAGTACATTAACATTCTTTGAAACTTCCAACCTGTGCTATTTTTCTCATTCTAAAAAATAATAATTTAATATAGAAACAGTTATAATTGTGAATTTGTTGGACGGTTTCATCAGTAATGTTGGGTCAAAATACAATAATCTGTACATTGTATTTTTATTATTCCTACAAATTAGTACATTCCTTGAAACTTCCAAAAGTGCATAAAATGTGCTATGTTTTTCGTCCTAGTAAAAATAATTAACTGTAAGAAATAGTTATGAATGTGAATTTGTTGGAATGTTTCCTTAGTAATGTTTACTAATAATACAATAATTAATCAAATATATGCATCCTTCCTCTTGAACTCATAACTGTGGTGGAACTTACATGCTGCGAAAATGAGAATGTATATATCCAATGTGTGAGATACCATCTAACGATACCATCTCATTAGAATACACCATTTTTGACTTTGTGGTAATAATTCCATAGGGGATATGACACACATATATAAAAATACTAAGTCTTGCTTGAGCTGCTTTTTTTTTTTGAGACAAAGGTAAGCGAAATATTATTAAGAAAAACCAAAACTAAAAAAACACCACAAGTTCAAGGCAAATCCGAATGGAAAACATCTTCCACATCCTCAGGCAGAGATTCTACCCATACATCAGTATCTGCAGATAAAACTGCTTTTTTAGCTAAACAGTGAGCTAACCTATTCCCTTCACGCCAAACATGCTGAAACAAACAGCTCCTCAACGTTCCTCCAATTCGCTTAGATTCATCAATAATGTGACCAAACAAAGTACAACATCGACCAAAGCCCTTCAAGGCAGCAATAACCCGACTACAATCACCTTCAATAATCACTAATTTGCTTGAGCTGCTTTATTGTTATTCTTTACATTTTCTCTTCTACACATAGTAGTGGTAGAAGTGGACTCCAGAGACACTACCAGCTAATTGATTTAGTCTTGAAGGTTATGAGAAAGTGAGAAACAGACCCTTATATTATATTATTATTGGTCACATGTACAATTAATTATGATCGTTGTATACACAAATATATTGGCTATGTTGGTATTGTTGGAAAAATAATAATGAATAAATAGGTTTAATACAACAAACATATCCCAAATAATTAATAAGAATGTAAATAAGCAATATTAATATAAATTTAAGTAAATTTAGGAAAAATCTCTCAGTGCTATAAAATAACGCAAAGAGCGTTGTCCTTAAAGATTGATTCGTACCACTTAAAGTAAAACTTGGGGTGATTGGTTCTCTTGGCCAAACAACCCCCTAGGATTAGACTATAGCATCGACCTTTGTGATGTATGCACTTCCACTCATAAAAGGTTTAAGAACAACCTTCTATTACATTTCCTTAAAAAAAAAAAAACAAATATTCTTGTAGAAAAATATGTGAGAGAGAAAGATGGTAGAGTTGTGTATATCTAAAATATAGAGTAGTAAAAAGACCTTTTAGAAAATGTGTTATAATGAGTATTATATAGGCTACCTATGAAGATAATAGTGTATAATTATTGGTTACTAAGAGCAACCACATTAGTGGTTGCATAATCTTGCAAAATAGAAAAAGTAAGTCATTTTACACATTTTGATTAAAAAAACACAACATCAGTGGGTGTAAAATTGTGCATAAATACACAAGTGCTACAGTAACCGTACATATATGCATGGTTACTGTAGCTCTTGCTTTTGATATTTTTTTTTTTTTTTCTCTCCACCTCATGCTCTCTTTTTTACTCTCCATCTGATCTCTCTCTTCTTCTACCCTCTTTTTCATCTTATCATCTCTTAAATCCAACAACAAATCATCAAATTCTTCAAATTTTAATCAATCTAGATCTCAAATTCATCAAGCCTTCTCCTCCAAAAAAAAAAAAAAATATATATATATATATATATATATATATATATATATATATATCAAACCCATATAAATAATCAAACCCAAATTGCAAAAGAAGAAGAAGAAAACGCAAAAATAGTAGAAGAACAAGGTGTTGAATAAGAAGTAGCAGCAGCAGCAGTCAATGGAGAGCCCCAAAATCACCATCCATCTAGTGGAAAAATCTATCCAAAATTGCAAACCAAAATCACTAGCCATAATCAAACTCAAATAGAAAAAGAAAAAGAAGAAGAATGAGAATGAGAAGAAGAAGATGAAGATGCCAAAGAAGATGAAGATGCCATGGAAGTAAGAAGGAGAAGGAAAAGAAAAAAAAGAAGAAACAAGAAACAAGAAGAATGTGGAAAATAAAGAGATAGAGTGTGTCAGAGATATTTTTGGAGAGTTTAGTAAGGTGGTGGGACCGCTGGGAAATAATAATAAAAAGTGAGAAAAATGATTATTTAAACAAAATAGATGGTAGAATAGACAAATTGATGTAAGTGTTTTGTAAAAATTTGTGTGTAAAATAGAAAAAGTAGGTTTTTCTTGCAAAATAGACATAAAATTTACATGGACTGATGCGGTTGCTCTAATAACCCTTAAAAGCCCAACAACTATATTATCAATTATTGCCTAACAGCTATTTTTCTCATAATTGTTCAACGGCTATTTTACTTATAAATTTCCAACGGCTAGAAAATAAATAAGAATAAAAGTGTTTGAAACACACACTCACACCAATAGGTATTAGAGAGTGTTTATATTTGTGTTGTTTTAGACATAGTGTATATATATATATACATATTTTTTTTTTTTAACACCTATTTTTGTTTGGTTCACTTGTGGTGCTCTATTTTGGGCAGCCAAAAAAAAGAAAGATTTTGTATCTTTTCTGTAATTTGTAATACCACACAACCATTTTAAGAAAAATTATTGATATATAATTCAATAGTTAGAGATGGGAGGATTTGAATGTTGGATATTTCCATTAAAAACATAAACAAGTGTCAATTGAATTACTTTTTAAACTTTATATTAGGCCACTAATTAGTAGGCATGCAAGAAAGTAGTGTTAAAATTAGGATTGTGAAATAGTACTTACCCAAATGAAAACAAAAATTACACATAAACACAAGCTATATTCTACTAATTTCAAAAGGTACAAGTTGGTCAACAGATTGTGGTTAAGTAGATAATCAGGAACCATTTATTTGTTACAACTTATAACCTACATTATTATAAATATTGTAATTTTGTGTTTTAATTTACACAACAAAAATTTTAATAAAAAGAGCTAATTCAAATAACTTTATCTTTTATCTTTAATATACCAAAACATAGGACACATTTGGTACACTAGAATGATGATTCCTTAAAATTAGAACCGAATATTAATATGGATACAAGAAGTTGTACAAGAATAACTATTGTTATTCATCTGTTTGATAATAACACATGAGCAAAACCATGAATCTGTATTAATACAAGATGGTTGAATGGAATCAAATTCCAATCAAATATCCTAAAAATTAACCTTACAAAATTATATTTACTTTTTATAATTATAAATCATCATTCTTTATTATTAATAACTATTCCCATACATATTATAAAGGGAAAAAAGAAAAAGAAAAAAAGAACATCTCCCCTAAATATTAAATTCTGATGACTGACAATTTCATTTGCTCTGATCATTATGAAAATATTTAACATAAGCTTTTTTTAATAAAAAATACACGTTTCCTAAAAGGTTGATACATATTTGAAATTAAAAATAATACATTTGAAATAAATGTATATTAATTTCCATTGTATAATAGAAGTTGATAAGACTAATATTGGTCAATATTAGCTATTACGTGGGTTAAAGAATAACTATTACGAATCTTTTTTGATAAAAAATATGCAACAAAATACCGAATGATGATTTCAATGGAATAGTTATTCCTTTTCTGCATACTAAACAGTAAACAATGGAGAATAGAAATTATAGTGTTCATGCATTATGTTAGCGTATAGATTAGGCTAGATTAGCCCATTGGGCTTAGCCCAGATTATTACTTGTACTGTACTCATGTTACTTGTACTACACACATACCTAGCCTATATAAGGCTCTCTTTCGTACATTGTTTTACACACATCAATATACAGACTATTCAATCATTCTCTTTCACTTTATATTGTTAACATGGTATCAGAGTCATTGCTCTGACCTAGTGGTATTTTCCGGCGTTCTTCCGCTGCCCTCGCCTTCACCGATAGCCATCGTCAGAAGCGAGTCACCACCGTCACACCCAACCACTACCTCTCGGATCTAGTCTATTCATCAATCAAATCGTCGAACCACAGATACGATGTGATAGATCAGACTTCCCCGATCAAAACCCAGCCAGAAACTGTCCCAAAGGAGCTCTCACGCACCCTCACACGCTGCCCCAAGTTTTTGGCTGTCGAAGACGCGCTACACATGCTGCCGCAAAGCATCATGCGCTCCCACGCGCCTGACATACTTCCTTCACACGTCACGCGCCTTCACGCACCCAACTCCTCTGAGTGCCACATCAGCCCTAGCACGTCATCGCCACATCAGCATCACACGTAATCCAGTGACGTCAACAGATAGCACCGTTGACCGTTGAATTTGACAAAAGTCAAAATTTTTCAACAGGACCTGTCTTGCTCAGTTTTTCGCATAGATTTTGATTTTGGGCTCCATTTCTGCATTTGAGCTCTCTAAATCTCATTTTTTTGGTCATTTTCTTCATTATGGCTCAACAAAATGAACGAGATATCATACGTCCTATCACCATTATGTTGGATGGTCCTACTAGCTATCATGCATGGTCTCAGAATATGACTGTCTTTCTCAAGGGTCGTAAACTGTGGAGATATGTGACTGGTTCAATTCCTAAGCCAGTACCAAACCCTAAGTTCAAAGCCACAGCTGCTGAAGAATCTTCCAAGACTATAGTCACAACTGATGATTATGAAGAACGCCTAGAGGAATGGGAGAGTATTCAGAGTAAGATCTTGTCTTGGTTTAGCAATACACTAACATTTAGTCATTCTCTTTCACTTTATATTGTTAACACATTATAAGGTATAGGACCATTTTTTTTTTTTTTTTCTTCTTCTATGGGATATAGGACTGGTATTTGTTTATCGTAAAAGAACTTTGTGGTTCATTTTATTGGGCATTATATATATATATATATATAATAGGTTATGTTATTTTACTTTATTGTAGGCTTGTAGCAAACTTTGACACCGAAAACAAAGAAATAAAAAGGTACGTTGTTACTTGATACCTCATTAAAAAAAAAAAAAAAATTATGTTGATACCACACGCCGCTCGTAATTAACTAATGAACGAGTGTGATATTTCGAGATTAAATAAATTCATTACAAATATAATAAGCTTAATAATTATAATACACTTAGAAATTTATCGTTTTTTAAAATTAATTTATTAATATACTTATTATAAGTTTATCAATTGATCATTACTTAATTAAGAAATGTGTAACTTTTTTGTCATAATTGTAAGCTGTAACCCATCTTTGGGTCACAAATGGGGTTTTGAACCGAGCATCTCATTGGTTGGACACGAATCTTGTGAACTTTCTCAATGCTTGATGGACAGACTAAAAAGATCCTCCAGGCCCATGCTACGGGCTTGGGCTTTAAAGGGTCTAGGTTTATCCCCTTTTACAACACTTTTTAAGTGTAAATGAAAAATGGTAAAATGCAAAATTGACTTTCTAAATTTTTTAAAATTTCATTTTAGTCTTTTAACTTTTAAGTTTATTTAATTAAGACTTTTTAATCAACTTTTGTTATATGTCATGGTTCATTTTTCAATTTTATAAATTTTTCTTCAAATTTTTTAAATTAAAAAAATTCAATTAATGATTGAAAAATATTTTCTAAATTTTCTTTTTCAAAAATTTTTAATAAAAATTAATGAAAAGGCCTTAATTGAAAAACTCTGAGACTTAGAGGTTTGAAATGAATGAAAGTAAAGTTAGATGACTGAAATAAAATCTGAAGAAAGTTAGAGGGTCAGTTTTGCATTTTAGCCAAAAAAAAGTGTACCAATGTATAAAAAAATTTGTAGTGCAATGAGGATTAAGGAAGGATATATGGATAAATACATTTATTACAATCCACTCATATCTATATTTTCACAAAAAAGAAAAAGAAAAATACATTGAAAAAGTTAAAAGTATTTTCTAGTACATAAAATTTCTAAACTACTTTCCCAACAACCTTAATCCTCATGGCTCATAAGCATCTTTACCACCTGAGTCATGGTAGGTCTTTCATCCTTGTCTTCTGCAACACATTGCAAAGCCACTTTGACTAGAAGTTCCATATTAGCCATGTCATAATTGTTAGTCAACATGGGATATATAATTTCTTCAATCCATGACTTCTTTGTAGTTGTTCCAATGTTAACATTCTCCCTTACCAACATGACCAACCTTTTATGCTCTCTTATTTCTCCGTTTTCTGCAGTATGCATGACATTTAGGCTTTTTCCAATTACCATTTCCAACAACACAATTCCATAACTGTACACATCAACTTTAGAAGTGATGGGAAGATTGTAGACCCACTCAGGAGCCATATAACCTCTGGTTCCTCTCATCCTCAAGAAGTTTAAATGATCAATCTTACTTCTACTTTGTAGTTTAGACAAACCAAAATCTGCTACTTTTGGTTGATAGCATTTAGGAGTATATTCTGAGGCTTTACATCACAATGTAAAACCCAGTCTAAGCATTCTTTATGCAAATAAGCTAAGCCTTTAGCAGCACCCACTGCAATTTCAATCCTTTTCTTCCAATTAAGTGAATTAGAACTAAGATTTTCAGCTAAAGATCCATACTCCATGTATTCATACACCAAGAACTTATGCTTTTCCTCTACACAATATCCCCACATCTCTATCAAGTACATGTGGTTCAACATCCCAATGGTGTTTACTTCTGCAAGGAACTCTGCTTCTCCTTGGTTAGCTTTGTTGAGTCGCTTGATTGCTGCTACTCGTTGATCAGACAATACACCTTTGTAAACTATCCCTCTTGCTCCTTGTCCAATCACTTCTTTGAATCCTTGCATTTCTTTTCTTAGCTCATTAAAGGTGAATCATTTGAATTTAGTTGTTAGGCCTAGGTATCCTTGTGCAGTGGAGTCTGGACGTTTACTAGTTTTTAACAAGAAAAATCAGAACAAGAATGTTAACGTATATAGTGTTGTGGGTTTTAAGCCCAGTTAGGTTACTTGTATATAGCACATATTTACTTGTACTGCACACATACGCCTCCTATATAAAGGCATCTATGTACATTCTTTTATCAAGAAATATAATACTATTACATTCAGTATTTCTAACATGGTATCAGAGCCACTGCTCTAACATTTTCTTCTCAGTCTTGTCTTTATTGGTGTCACTATTCTTAACATCACTTCCGTCGTCACAACTGCTACTGTAGTCTTTCGCCATAGAACCTTCGACGCCTTTCAGCCGTCATTCTTGGGTTCCGGACTTGTAGCTGCTGTCGTTGAGAAGTTCCGCACCATACAAGACCACATCACTTACCGTTTTTGCTGTTCATCTTGCTCCGAAAAGAATTTTTTAGGTACCACAGTGATCTTCTCGCCCCAATCTACTCAATCGTGGAAACCTCTTCGTCATCGAAGCTTACACGTGCCTCCAAAAGATTCTGCGGACAAGATCATGCGCTACACGCGCCGCCACTCGCCGTCAAACTTATTCACGAGCTGTCAGACCTATTCACACGCCGCCACGCGCTTACACACGCCAGTTCTGCACTTGCTGACGTCAGCCCTAGGTGACGTCATCTACTGACACCATCGTCCACATCTACTGACATGACCCACTACATCAGCTGACGTCATCTGTTGACTTGAGAGCGTTGACCGTTGACCGTTGACCAGTATTGACCGTTGATTTTTTTACCATAGTTGACTTTTGTAGTTTAGGTGCTCCTTACCCAGTTTTTCGCGTAGATTTCATTTTTGCAGTTTGTTTTTGCATATTTTGCTTCTAAATGAAAAATAAGGACAGGTCTTCTTCTTATTGCAATAATCATCGCGACCAATCCATCAAACGTTTTTGCAAATTTTGCAAACGTTTTGGCCACAATATTGAGACTTGCTATCATCGCAACAAATTAGCCATTTCAATTTCTGCTACTACTGTTGCTAACACTGAGAGTGTCCAACCAATGGCTCCTGTTTCTACATAGTCTAAGACTTCTGGATCCACTTTCTCCATTTCCAGAGATGACCTTAAAAATATCATCGCCAATGTCATACGTATGGTTGGTAAGGCATCTTATTCCTCTTCTCTCTCAGTTTTATCTGGTATGTCTCTTACCTCTTGACTTATGGATTCTGCTTGTTTCAATCACATAACACCTCACTCATCCTTATTTTCTGACCTTAAACCTGCACTACACCCTCTTAATATTCGCACAGCAAATGGTTTCACAATGTCTGGTCATAATATAGGTTCAGTTTCAACCTCCAACCTCTTGATTCTTGGAGTCTTTAATGTTCCTGACCTTTCTTATAATTTATTTTCTATGGGACAATTAGCTGAGTTGGGTTATCGCATTACCTTTAATTATTCTGGGTGCATTGTGCAGGATCCTAGGACGGGACAGGAGTTTAGGACCGGTCCTATAGTTGGGTGTATATTTCCCGTGGACAACCTTCATCTTCCACTTGTTGCTCCTGTTTTCGTTGCTGCAGCTGTTGCAATTTCTTCCACTCCTTCCCTTGCATTTTGGCATGCTCGACTTGGTCACGCATCTTCCTTTTGGGTACAACAATTGGCTTCTAGAGGTTTGTTAGGTTTAGTGTCTACAGAAAATTTTGATTGTGTTTCATGTCAGTTAGGAAAACAACCAACTTTGCCTTTCAATACTAGTGAATCCATATCCATTGATATCTTTGACCTTATTCATTCTGATGTTTGGGGGCATTCTTCTGTCTCTAGTATTGGTGGGTCTAGATATTTTGTTGTCTCTGTTGATGATTACTCTTGCTATAGTTGGATTTTTAATATGAAACATCATTCTGAATTATTGGAAGTATATTCTAATTTTGCAAAAATGGTTGAAACTCAGTTTTCTAGATGCATCAAAATTTTTCGATCTGATAATGCTCTTGAATACACTAAATATACTTTCCAAGCTATTTTGCATTCCTATGGCACTGTTCATCAACTAACTTGTTCAAGTACCTCTCAGCAAAATGGTAGAGCCGAATGAAAACTTCGTTATATTCTTGACACTGTTCGTGCTCTCCTTCTCTCTGTTAAAGTTCCTGCTCCTTTTTGGGGTGAAGTTGCTCTTCACGCTGTTCATACTATTAATCGCATTCCGAGTCCTGTTATCCAAAATCAAACTCCATATGAGCACCTTTTTAGATCACCTCCAGACTATCACCACTTTCGCTCCTTCGATTCTGCTTATTTTGTTCTTTTTCAGCCATATGAGCATAACAAACTTGAGTCTCGGTCAAGGCTTTTTTGGGGTGAAGTTGCTTTTCATGCTATTCATACTATTAATCGCATTCCGAGTCCTGTTATCCAAAATCAAACTCCATATGAGTGCCTTTTTAGATCACCTCTAGACTATCACCACCTTCGCTTCTTCGGTTCTGCTTGTTTCGTTCTTTTTCAGCCATATGAGCATAACAAACTTGAGCCTCGGTCAAGGCTTTGTTGTTTTCTTGGCTATGGTGAAACTCAAAAAGGGTATAGGTGTTATGATCTTGTCTCTTATCGTCTTCGTATCTCCCGTAATGTTGTCTTTTGGGAACATCGCCTCTTTGTCGAGCTCTCTCATTTCAGTGCTTCTTTGTCTTCCTCCTATGTCTTAGATCTTTTTCCAGATGAGACACATATTTCTTCTGTAGCTACTCCTGATCCTCCTGTAGCTGCTCATGATTCTATTGTTGTAGACTTCTCTATCCAACCACTAGATATCATTGATCCCTTTCCAAGTTCACCCTTTAATGAACATGTGGAAGATGAACAGGTTGAAGACGAGCTACCCAACCCCAATCCTGAGCTTGGGTCTCCTGCTCCTGCTCCGCTTGAAGATCTTGCACAAGACATTCCACCTCGTCACTCAACTTGGGTAAGATCTATTCCTACACATTTACTTGACTATCATTGTTACACTGCACTTGCTACATTACATGAGCCTTACACCTATCGTGAGGCTTCTACTAACCCTTTATGGCAGATTGCAATGAAAAAGGAACTTGATGCATTATCTAAAAACCATACTTAGAATTTGGTGACACTTCCTTCTGGGAAATTTGTGATTGGTTATAAGTGGATCTGTAAGATTAAGACTCACTTTGATGGGTCCATTGAGCGCTACAAAGCTCGTCTTGTTGCAAAAGGTTTTACACAAGAGTATGAGATTGATTATAAAGAGACCTTTGCTCTGGTTGCTCGTATCTCATCTGTTCGTGCCCTGTTAGCTATTGCTACTGCTAGTAAATGAGACCTTTTTCAGATGGATGTTAAAAATTTATTCCTTAATGGGGATTTAAGTGAAGAAGTGTATATGCAACCTCCTCCTGGTCTCTCTGTTGACTCAAATAAGGTTTGTCACCTTCGACGTGCACTTTATGGCCTTAAACAAGCTCCACGAGCTTGGTTTGCCAAATTCAGCTCTACCATCTCTCACTTGAGTTACATGGCCAGTCACTATGATTCTGTCTTATTTCTTCGTCGCACTGACAAAGCACTATTTTACTTCTCTTATATGTGGATGATATGATTATAACTGGTAATGACCTCAGTGGCATTCAAGAACTCAAGACTTTTCTCAGTCAGCAATTTGAGATGAAAGATCTTGGACATCTCAGCTACTTCTTGGATTTTGAAATCACTCATTCAGCAAATAGATTTTATATTACTCAAGCCAAGTATGCCTCTGAACTCTTGTCTCGCGCTGGACTCACTAATAGCAAGATTGTTGACACTCTAGTTGAGCTTAATGCGCATCTGACTCCTTCAGGGGGGAAACCATTGTCTAATTCCTCTCTTTACAAACGCTTGGTTGGCAGCTTGGTTTATCTCACTGTCACTCGTCTAGACATTTCCTATGCTGTTCACCAAGTGAGCCAGTATCTGTTTGTTCCACAATCGACTCACTATGCTGCTGTTCTGCGCATTCTTCGATACCTGAAGGGCACTCTCTTTCATGATCTTTTCTACTCTGCTCAGTCTCCTCTTACTTTTCGTGCATTTTCTGATGCTGATTGGGCAAGAGACCCTACTGATCGCAGGTCCACCACTGGTTATTGCTTTCTTCTTGGTTTTTCTCTGATTTCTTGGCAAAGTAAAAAACAAACTCATGTGGCCCGCTCCAGTACTGAAGCAGAATATCGTGCCCTTACTGATACCACATCTAAGGTCTTTTAACTACGATGGCTTCTCAAAGACTTAGGTGTGTCTACATCCTTTGCTACTCCTCTTTATTGTGACAACCAGAGTGCTATTCATATTGCTCACAATGATGTCTTCCATGAACAGACTATACACATCGAGATCGATTGTCATTTTATCTGTTTTCATTTTGTTCATGGTGCTTTCAAGCTGATCTTAGTTTCCTCTAAAGATCAACTTGCAGATATCTTCACCAAGTTACACCCTAAGGGACGTCTTTGTACTTTGGTTGACAACCTCAAGTTAGTCTCACATCCACCTTGAGTTTGAGGGGGGCTGTTAACGAATATAGTGTTGTGGGCTTTAGGCCCAATTAGGTTACTTGTATAGCACACATATTTACTTGTACTGCACATATATACCTCCTATATAAAGGCACCTATATACATTATTTTATCAAGAAATACAATATTATTACATTCAATATTTCTAACAAGGACAATACAACTCACCTCCACACCTCCCACTGTTGTGGCGAACCAAAGCAAAAGCTTTACCGTTTTATTGTCATATGTGCTTCTTTCTTGCTTAGAAACAATGCTTGAACACTGCAGTCTAAATTCTTCATCAGGCAGCTTGTGATTGGAAATACCAGCTTTGGGTACTCTCAAATAAAGATCTCCATCAAAATTTGTTGAACGGCGTCCATTTAGTAGCCGAGACTTGGGGTAATAGTCATAGCCACCATCTTTCATGCTAGATCTATATTGAAACCCTTCGCAATTGCACCTATTTAGGCATTCTTCTTGACTGTTAGTGTATAGATTAGCCCATTGGGCTTAGCCTAGTATATTACTTGTACTATACTTCTATTACTTGTACTGCACACATACCTAGCCTATATAAAGGCTCTCTTTTGTATATTGTTACACATATAATATTATACAGACTATTCAGTCATTCTCTCTCTTTTTATATTGTTAACATGGTATCAGAGCCATTGCTCTGACCTAGTGGTATTTTCCGGCGTTCTTCCGCTGCCCTCGCCTTCACCGGTAGCCACCGTCAGAAGCGAGTTACCGCCGTCACATCCAACCACTACTTCTCGGATCTAGTCTATTTATCAATCAAATCGTCAAATCACAGATACGACGTGATAGATCAGACTTCCCCGAGCAAAACCCAGCCAGAAACTGTCCCAAAGGAGCCTCCACGCGCTCTCACGCGCCACCTAAAGTTTCTGGCTGACGAAGACGCGCTACACGCGCCTCCACGCGCCGCCGCGAAGCTTCACGCGCCGTCACGCGCCGTCACGCGCTCCCACGCGCCTCACGCGCCTCACGCGCCTGCTCCGTTCCAGCCTCTGCCACGTCAGCCCTAGTGACGTCATCCTGCCACGTCAGCCCTAGTGACGTCATCCTGCCACGTCAGCATTCTGAGCCGTTGACTTTGACCGCGTTGACTTTGACCGTTGACTTTGACCAAGTCAAATTTTTTCAACAGGACCTGTTTTGCTCAGTTTTTCGCGTAGATTCCGATTTTGGGCTCCGTTTCTGTATTTGAGGTCTCTAAATCTCATTTTTTGGGCATTTTCTTCATTATGGCTCAACAAAGTGAACGCGACATCATACGTCCTATCACCATTATGTTGGATGGTCCTACTAGCTATCATGCATGGTCTCAGAATATGACTGTTTTTCTCAAGGGTCGTAAACTGTGGAGATATGTGACAGGTTCAATTCCTAAGCCAGTACCAAACCCTAAGTCCAAAGTCATAGCTGCTGAAGAGTCTTCCACGACTACTGTTACAACAGATGATTATGAAGATCGCCTAGAGGAATGGGAGAGTATTCAGAGTAAGATCTTGTCTTGGTTTATTAATACATCTATTCCCTCTATTCATAATCTTCTTCCTCGTCTGGAGACTGCTGAGGCTGCTTGGAAGTTTTTGGCCGATCGCTATAATTGTACTAATGATTCAAGCTTAGAGTTCCACATTGAATCAAAACTTTATCAAATGCGACAAGAGACAGGTCAGTCCATTTCTGATTTTTATTCTCAGACTTCTACTATGTGGGAACAACTCTCTGCTGCAGATCCTCCACTAGTGTGTTCTAAGGACATTGAGCTCTTTGCCAAATATCGGGATCGCCGTAAATTTATGCACTTCATGATGGGTTTGCGTGAGGATTTTGAGCCTACTAGGGCTTCTCTGCTTAGCCGGTTTCCTACTCCTTCTCTTGATGCTGCAGTGAAGGAGCTCATCTCTGAGGAAAACCGTCGGCCTGCTTATCACATGTCATCATCTGATCATGTCTTGGCTACACCATCTCCACAGCCTCCCATTGCTGCATTCACTGCTCCTCCACGGATAAACTCTGGGCGTCCCACCTCTCAGTCTTCCAAAGGTACTCGCTGTGAGTTTTGCCGTGCTAAAGGCCATGACATCTCAGTTTGTCGCAAACTGCAGAAATTTGTGCAAGAGCAGAATAAAGCTTCTCTTCCTCGGGCAGCTGCTGTATGTCCTTCAGATCCATCGGTTCCTACAGGTCCATCTTTGACTTCCTCACTTACTACGGCTGATATTGAGGCAGTTGTTCAACAGGTTTTATCCCGCACTTCCACTGCCCTTTCTGTCACCTCAGGTAAACAACCTTGGTTTTTTGATACTGCATGTTGTAACCATATGACTCCTGATGAATCCCAATTTTCTGATAAGGCACCCTTAGAACATCCAATCACCATTTACACTGCTGATGGAACTCCTATGCCTGTTAGTCATAAAGGAACAATCTCTTCTCCTTGTTTATCCCTTAGTGACACTTTTCATATCCCAAAGTTATCCCTCAATTTGCTTTCTGTTGGTCAACTTTGTGAATTAGGCGTAGATCTTCTCTTTACTAATCATGGTGTGGATGTGCAGGATCCCCGGACAGGTCAAGTGCTTGGGACAGGCCGTAAGGTTGGTCGCATGTTTGAGGTTCATGACTTGAAGATTCCTTCACAAGTTGTTTCTGCAGCTGCTACCACTACCACCTCCTCACCTGATCTATGGCATGCTCGTCTTGGTCATCCATCCTTATCTCGTCTTCAGTTGTTAGCTTCTCAAGGTCATTTAGGTTCAGTTCAGTTTCAAAAATTTGATTGTACTTCCTGTCATTTTGGCAAACAAACAAAATTGCCCTTTAATAATAGTGACTCATTTTCTTCTGCACCCTTTGATCTTATACATTCTGATATTTGGGGTCCTGCACCTGTTCCTACTGAGGGGGGATCTAGATATTTTGTCATATTTGTGGATGATTTTTCTCGATATACTTGGATTTATCTGCTTCATCATAGGTCTGAACTTGTGTCTATTTACCAAACATTTCATAAAATGATTCAAACACAGTTCAATCGCACCGTCAAAGTTTTTCGATCAGATAATGCTCAAGAATATAATGATAAATCTTTCCTATCCTTTTTAGACAATCATGGTACACTTACTCAGCGGTCTTGTCCTTACACCTCTCAACAAAATGGTCGTGCAGAACGAAAACATCGTCACATTCTTGATGTTGTCCGCACCCTTCTCATTTCTGCCTCTCTTCCTGAGCGCTTTTGGGGTGAGGCTGCACTCACTGCTGTATACACCATTAATCGTATCCCTTCACCAACTACACACAACAAATCACCATTTGAGCTTCTCTATGGTCAAACCCCTGACTACTCCTCTCTTCGGGTTTTTGGTTGTGCTTGCTTTGTCTCTCTTCCTCCTCATGAACGAACAAAGCTCCAACCTCGTGCTCGTCTCTGTTGTTTCCTTGGTTATGGTATATCTCAAAAGGGGTTTCGCTGCTATGATCCCATTTCTCATCGTCTTCGTGTCTCCCGTCATGTTGAGTTTTGGGAACATCGTCCTTTTACGAGTCTTCAGCAGTTTCCTACATCCTCTTCCTCTGAGTCTCCCATTTTTACTGATCTTTTCCTCCCTCTCTATCCTGAACTTGTGGAGGATTCTTCAACATCGGCTGCCTCTCCAGACGACTCATCTCCGGTTCTGTCCCCGGCATATGACCTGCCTGTCTTGGATCCTGTGGCACCACCCTCTCCTGAGTCTCCTGATGGTCCTGAACTTCGTCGTTCCACTCGGGTAAGCATTCCTCCCCCTTATCTCTCTGATTATCACTGCTCTTTTGCCCTTGCCACCCTCTATGAACCTCACACCTATCGTGAGGCCCATACTGACCCTCTTTGGCAGCAAGCTATGAATGATGAACTAGATGCCCTTCATAAAAATCACACTTGGGATATGGTTGATTTGCCTCCTGGTCATTAGTAGGTTGTAGGTGGGTGGGTTTACAAGATCAAGACCAAGGCTGATGGATCTGTTGAACGATACAAGGCTCGCCTAGTTGCCAAGGGCTTTACCCAAGAGTATGGCATTGACTATGAGGAAACATTTGCTCCTGTTGCTCGCCTTACATCTGTCAGATGTCTCATTGCTGTGGCTGCTGTTCGCCGTTGGCCTCTTTATCAAATGGATGTGAAGAATGCTTTCCTCAATGGAGACCTTCAAGAAGAAGTGTACATGCAACCACCCCCTGGCTATCCACATTCAGGCAGTCAAGTTTGTCGCCTTCGCCGTGCTCTTTATAGCCTCAAGCAGGCTCCTCGAGCTTGGTTTGAAAAGTTCAGCTCAGTTGTTGCTCAGCAGGGTTTCACTTCGAGTCCTCATGACACTGCTCTCTTCATCCGAAGATCCTCTGCTGGTATCACTCTTATTCTTCTCTATGTTGATGATATGATTATTACTGGAGATGATTCTGCAGGTATCCGCTCTCTCCAGCACTTCCTTAGTCAGCATTTTGAGATGAAAGATTTGGGCACTCTCAGCTATTTTCTTGGGCTTGAGGTTACCTCATCCTCTGATGGATACTATCTTTCCCAAGCTAAATATGCTTCTGATCTTTTCTCCAAAGCCGGTATCACTGACAACAAGACTGTTTCCACTCCTTTGGAATACAATGCCAAGCTCACACCCTTGGATGGTGAACCTATATCTGATGCTACTCGCTATCGTCAGTTGGTTGGTAGTCTGATCTATCTCACTGTTACTCGTCCAGATATTTCATATGCCGTGGGTATGGTTAGTAAATTCATGGATGCCCCTCGTTCTGTCCACTATGCTGCTGTTCTTCGGATTCTCCGATATGTCAAGGGTACACTTTATCATGGTCTACACTACTCCTCTCGGTCTTCTCTTGAGCTTCATGCTTATTCAGATGCGGACTGGGCTGGTGATCCGACTGATCGATGCTCTATCACAGGTTTCTGTTTCCTGTTAGGTACTTCTCTTGTCTCATGGCGTAGCAAAAAGCAGGATGTTGTTTCCCGTTCCAGTACTAAGGCTGAGTATCGTGCCCTTGCCGACACCACCTGCGAGCTTGTCTGGCTTCGCTGGCTCTTGGCTGACATGGATGCTCCACAGCCCACTGCTACTCCTCTTTATTGTGACAATCGTAGTGCTATCTACATTGCTCATAATGATGTCTTCCACGAACGCACCAAGCACATTAAGATCGATTGCCACATTACTCGCCAGCATCTCAAGAAAGGCAATCTCAAGTTGTTCTCCATCTCATCTGCTGACCAGCCTGCTGATATCTTCACCAAGTCTCACCCACCTGGTCGTCTTCGAGATCTTATATCCAAAATCCAGTTGGCTTCCTCCTTACCACCTCGAGTTTGAGGGGGGATGTTAGTGTATAGATTAGCCCATTGGGCTTAGCCTAGTATATTACTTGTACTATACTTCTATTACTTGTACTGCACACATACCTAGCCTATATAAAGGCTTTCTTTTGTACATTGTTACACAGATAATATTATACTGACTATTCAGTAATTCTCTCTCTTTTTATATTGTTAACAATTATCAAAGCCAAAATCCACATGTTTTTGCCCCAGCTGCTCATCAGGCTGCCGTTTCTGAAGACAAATTACAAGTTACAAAATGCATCGACTCAATTAAAAAGAAAATTATAGATAAAAGTAGAAACACCACATGTGACACTAAAAGTAAAATTCCATATAGTAGACGAGACCCTTGCACTTGTGAAGATTGTGACAGACATGCAAGAATATGACTGTGCTATCAAGGTTCCTCGTCTGATCACAAGCCTATATGGCTTTGCTCTGACGATGAACAAGCATGATTCTACAGAACAGAACGGCCCTCTGTTTCAAAGTAATGTGGCTTAAAGATGAAGGCTGTGAGGGTGTGGTTCACTCAGTATGGGATGCAAGAATCACTGGTCCTCCAATGGACAAGGGTTCCTAAAAAAGTCAATCTCAACTGAAATATTGGAGTAAAAGGTCCTTTGGGAATGTAAAGCAAGCTCTGATAAAAAGAGAAAGAAGCAGCTGAATCTATGGCTGGGCATCAAGAAGCTCCGGGGATAATTTTTCTTCGGCGGAACGCTGATGAGGCAACCCATCAGTCACCGACGGTAGTGGCACATTTGAGATTTTGATGTAAAAATTAGTGGAATTTCCGGCACCGGAAAACCGTGAGTTGTTACGAATTGTGATTGTACAAAACTCGTTCTTTGTTTTATTTTAAAGTGTCCAATGGAATTTGGAAATTTGATTCGACTTAAAAAAAAAAAAAAAAAAGAAAGAGGAGGGAGAGGTGGAATATTGAAAATTTCAAGGGTATAATGGTATTTTGAATATATGAAATTGAAATGCATCCATTTAATTGCTTGCTTGTCTCAGAGGCGGAGAGAGTGTTCCTACTTCCTAGATTCTTTTTCCTCAATTCTTCTCTCTCAACAAAATGGGTTCTCTCCTCTTTCTCTCACTCTCAACAAACAAACTCAGATCAGGTAAGGAAATATCGATCTTTGTTTGTTTGTTTTTTATTTTTTTAATAATGTTTTTCTTTCCTTAATAATTCAATCAGTGAATTTGCTATCAGATTTATGAATATTGTTTTTTGAAATTTTTTGATATATATATATATATATTTGATATATATATATATATTTGATATATATATATATATATATATATTTGATAAAGCATCTCAAGAAAGGCAATCTCAAGTTGTTCTCCATCTCATCTGCTGACCAGCCTGCTGATATCTTCACCAAGTCTCACCCACCTGGTCGTCTTCGAGATCTTATATCCAAACTCCAGTTGGCTTCCTCCTTGCCACCTCGAGTTTGAGGGGGGATGTTAGTGTATAGATTAGCCCATTGGGCTTAGCCTAGTATATTACTTGTACTATACTTCTATTACTTGTACTGCACACATACCTAGCCTATATAAAGGCTCTCTTTTGTACATTGTTACACATATAATATTATACTGACTATTCAGTCATTCTCTCTCTTTATATTGTTAACACTCAGGATGAAATAATTATAGACAATATATTGTCATGATTTTCTTCAAGAACAACTAAATGTACCCATTCATAAAAGGATATAAAAACAATAAAAACCCAACTAAATCTTATCAATACATAAAAGGATATGGATAAAATACAGTGCAAAAGTACAACCACATGCATGATTGAAATCTTGAACAAGCACCAAAGAGTAACCTACCACCAGTTCCTGAAGCAACGTCCAAAGAATGTCTTCTAATAATTGATGTTCATCTTGGGCTAGTTTTGTTTGTTTCTGTCAAGGAAAAAAACATAAACCAAATCACCTATCAAGCCTAAAGAAAAAGAAAAGAGGAAAAAAATAAAACAACAACAAAAAGCTTAACAATATAAGCACGCAAACCATTGATAGACTAGTTGTGTTTCACGATCACGGCATAAGAAAAATTGAAGAGCATTAGTTAAATGTTAACTAGGTAAGAAACTGATCTGCTCAGAAATCGCACCAAGGATCAAGCATTGATCCCGGTTGAGACATGGATCATTCATCTGGGAGACACAAGAGAACAACCCCCATATAAAGGTTTGAGCTTTTTATTTGTCATTTCATTTTTCTTATTTATAAGTAAAGCTCATTAGAAGGTTTGCACACGCCATCTTTTTCACGCACTCCAAATGCTCAACAATACAGTGATGAAAATTATACAAATTTCTAACAACTAGGCCATACCCATGTAAGAAAATTGGGGAAATAATAAAAATCAAATGGTAAACCACAAAAAAATTGAATGCGAATTACAACCAAGGCCAAGGGTTGAAGTGACTAATAACCAAAAAAGAAAAAAAAAAAAAAGAAAAAGAAAAAAAAGGGCTTACCATGTTGATTGTTGAAAGCAACTATGAAATAAGTTTCCTACCCAAAACTAATAAACAACAATGGATCAGTTATCCATGCATATTTAACTATATAATTTATCAAATGAGTTAAACGAATCACATAACTATGAAATAAGTCATATAATTAAAATTATATGTGTTTTCTCTAAACTAGTTTGGACAAATTTTGGCATTTTTCTTAATATTCTTTACCAATACTCCCCCCTATTTAAAAAAGAAAAAAAAGAAAAAAAAGAAAAGAAGAAGGAGCCACTCTAAAAAGGGAGGCTAAAAGTAAACTTTTAAGAAAAACTTAGTAATTCCTAAGGCCTCATGATATCCATGAGATCTTGGATTTGAAACCACTTGTTGTAGACACCTCATTTTATACCCCTTATCCAAAAGACGGTCGTAGGCGCTTGCACCCACTTGGGGATACCTCCTTAAGATTCCTTCCTGTAATAACCTAGTGCGTGTGGGACGGGGGGATTACATACACCCGATGGAATAGTCAGATGCTCAAAGAGGTCTGAACACCCTTGTTTGTAAAAAAGAAGAACTTTTTTTTTTGTCAACATCTATGCCCAAATCAATCTGTCTCGGCCTATAAAGCCCTAAATCCAGTGACCCAATAATTAATATGAGCCAATTCCAACAAACCCTTTTAAGAATTTTCTATATATATATATATATATTTATCATTCTCTTTCTTTTTTGGCTTTTATTAACCCTTTTTTTTCTTTTTTCTTTTTCATTTTAATGGGCTTAACGGTTCGCATTAGATAGAACTATATTGAAAATAAAATGACTAAAATGGAAAAAAAAATTATTAAATTGAAAATAAATCAAAGTAAGAGATTTGGCTAGGGTATGCAATGGACCTAATTGGATGCTACCATGTGTTCAAGAGTTGCCACCGTGCCACATGGTCGCATCCCATAAGATCCAATGCACTGGACTTAAGTCTTTCCCTAAAATTAGAGGATATAATTTGTAATTTAGCCTAAAAATAATTATTGCTTAACTGATGATTACTTAGATAAAAATTATGAGTATTGATGGTTAATAACTCCTAGGCCAACCCTTTTTTTTTTTTTATAATCTTTTTTACTAAGTTTCCTACTCAAAACTAATAAACAACAATCAATCAATTATCCATGCATATTTATCTATATAATTTATCAAATGAGTTAAACAAATCACATAACTATGAAATAAGTCATATAATTAAAATTATATGTAATTTCTCTAAACTAGTTTGGAAATTTTGGCATTTTTCTTTATATTCTTTACTATAGTTATCAAAACGTGAATCGTATTGTGAATTGATTTTTGATTTTTTTTTTTTTGTATTGTGTATGGTAAGATACACAAACACTTAATAAAATTTATTAAAAGAAATTATAGATATACATATATAAAGGGTATATTTATTATAAATTTTGAATATATTCAGCTAATGATTAATTTACTCACCATTTATGTAATAATATTTAATACGCTAACTAACTAAATAACTAGCACGTGTTTATAATATACATATTCAAATTAAATAAATTCAAAAGTGATAATATATTACAAATGATCCAAAAATTAATTTATTTTTATCATATTCATCATATTGGCTAATCAACCCCATCTAAGTCAATGCTATCATCACGTTTATCATTTTGCAAATTTATTTCTTCATTAAAATTTTCTTCATCGTCACTAACATTTACTATCTCTTCTTGTTCTTTTTATTTTAATAATTAAAAATTTTCTTCTTGGCATTCTAGTTTCTTGGACTTATAACAATAATGATTTTTTTTTTAATTAATATCTTATTCACAGTATAGAAAATAAATTTGTAAATATTAAAGTAAAGTGTAAGTTTGTCCTTCTTACGTTGCAAAATAGCAAAATTTTAATAAATAAAACTAAACTAGATATTTAAAGTGGCTCAACTCCTTATAAAAATAAGGATAAAAATATTAGATATATCTACCATAAGTATAAATGTTTGTAGAGGGTAAAGGCCGGGGTTCAAGTCTCTAGGAGGGAGACTCACACATATACACTTAGATTATGTTATAGTAGAATTTCTATTTTGTAAAAAAAATCTACATCTTATCATTCAAATTTCTAAGCATAATAGCACGTCACCCTTTTCATCATGGATAATAACTCCTAGGCCAACCCTTTTCTATAATATTTTTTACCAAGTTTTCCTACTTAAAACTAATAACAACAATTTATGTCCCAAAAAAAAAAAAAAGTAAATTGCAAATTACACTGCTGAAATTTGGGGTTGATTAGATTTTACATCCTGAAATGCGGTTAAGTGACACATCAATGTGTTTTATTTTTGCCAAATTAACCTCAAAACTACGTCATTTCAAAGTGATGACCAAGTGAAGAGCTGGTACACATCAAAACTATGTCATTTCAAGCCTAAACTTGAAACACATTACTCTAGCTTAAACGTCACCATTCAAAACAAATTCTAAAATCTAATACAGAAACCACGGGACCCCACAAATAGACCTGTCTAACCCAAACCCCACGAACCCAAACCTATCAGCTCTTGTGAACCCAAGCGGTGGCAGCGGTGGCAAAGGCTCAAAGTTCAATATGTAGAGTGCAAGAAAGAAGAGTGCTTTTTACTTCGGCAAATAGAACATGTTTCGTGTTGGAGATTGCGAACATCTTGTCAAAACTACAACATTGCTTAAATCCAAATGCCAAAAGAAGATAACCAACAAAAGTATGCTTCAAAGTTCCAAGATATTGTCCAAAGCTGAGTTTCGAGGTTAACCGGATTGTTGACTAAGTACATGCCCATGGAAGTATAGATAGAACATTTGATATTGAGTGTATAGTAAAATGAGGTGGTAAAATAGATAAAGTATTTTTTTGATGTACTAAAAGGTAAAATTTTTAGCAGCACCACTGTGAATGCTCTAACTTCAAAAAAAAAAAAAAAAAAAAAATCCTAACTAGCCTAGTATTAAAAAAACATATTATTTTGTTTTTGTTTTTGTCTTTGTTAGTAGATGATTGCATCTTAATGTATTTAAAAACAACAATTTTGCGTATTTATAATTTTTTTAATATTATATAGATGTCAATTTTGAGTTTTTTTTTTTTTTTTCCTTTATACTCCGGCCCCCGCTAGCTCAAAATCTTGAGTCCATCTCTGCAAACACCCCCAAACTTTAGGAGCATAGTTTGCAATTTAGCCTTAAGAAAATAATAATGAAAAGTGATAGAACATTTTAATAATACACTGGAAGTATAAGAAAATGGTTGAATAAAACTAGGGTATTCCTCTAACTACATTGAGGGCTGTAAATGAAGTATTAATGATTTATTTAATTTTATCTGAGCATAATTTGAGTTTGAGCTTATCCACGAATTAAATTACATGTTTAAGCTTAATTTATTTTATCATCAAATGCAAGTTTGAACTTATTCACGAGTTTCCTATGATGATATTGATAAATAAATTATAGTTGAAATTGTATTATTTGAGTTACATACTTACATAGATATAATGATTTTCATTTATTAACTTAAAAAATACAGGTTCACACCTTCTATTATGAAGAATTATATATCAAATTCAATAATTTTGTATACAATATATTTATGAGTTGTAACTAATTTTAGTATTAGAAAATTAAGAGTTGTGGCTTCAAAAAAAAAAATATTGATATTTGCATTCACACAAACATATATATATATATATCTATGAGTGTATGCATATGTTTTGAATTTATTTTAATTGGTTTATCACTTTAATAATTTGAACCCCAAATAAAAAATTCTTTACTCTCTATCATTGCTTATTTGATACTACAGTTATGATAATTTTAATGTCAAACAACTTTTGACACAAAACCTCCTTATTTTTACTATTAACAAAGAGAATTCTAAAGCACTGTATTTTCCTTTTCTAAATAGTTATCTTCTCTTTTTCTAAACTACTTATATATTTTATTAATTATAAAAAAATTATTTCTAATTTTAAATATTTAATAAATATAAATAATCTTAACTGTACGCCTTGTAACCAGAAGATAATATATATATATATATATATTTTGCTGAATGTAAAATGATATTTATGAATGCTATAAAGTATAGTATAATTTTTGACATGCTAGGGAACTAAATTTTAAAAGAAAAAAAAAGTAGGAAAATAAATCACCACAACAACTTTTTTTTTTTTTTTCCTAAACAAGGGTGTTCAATGCTTTTCAAGTATCTTACTATTCCCTCAAGGGTATGCAGTCCCCTGTTCCACACGCACCAAGTTATTACAAGGAGAAATCCCATGAAGGTGGCCTCAAGATGCTAGTAAGAGGTTTCGAAATCAAGATCTCATGGATATCGTGAGACCTTAGGAACCACTAAGCCAACACAACAACATTAATAAATGAACAACCATGAGAGTATCTAATTAAATTGAAAAGATAACTTTGACCACAATTTTATTTATTGTGAAAAAAGAGAGGAGGCATAGATTGCCACTGTCTATTAGGAGGTGCTACACATTCTAGAAGCTTCTCTAACAGTTATCTTGAGTGTTCTTAACTTTAGGTTGTGCAGCCACTGTCTTAACATTGGACAACATTGAGCACATCCTTTTCTCTAATCACTATGAAGAAAAGAGGCCCTGCATGTGGGCCCCCATTCACGAGTATGGAGCATTGCGTGATGGATTAATAGAATACATGGAGTTCTTCAGCCCTAAGATAGGTAGTACGAGTAAGGATGGTTAAGCCGTGATAGGTAAGAGAAGTAGTTTTATTAAATGTCCAAAAGATGGAGTAATTTGCTGCAAAGTGATGCAGAGGTAAGCGAATTCTAGCCTTTTAATTATTCGTACCTTATAATTTTTGTCCCAACTTCTAGGAGACTACATAGGAATTAGGAACCAACATCAACATTCTTCTTGTAAATCATTTAGATGGTGATGTGCCACTCATTTAATAAATTAATGGTTTAATTGGCCGATTCTATATGTTTTTGGGTTTTTGAATATATTTAAGGGTTATTATCCAGTGTTGATCTCACCAAGGGAGGAATAGCTTGAAAAGTCCTACTCTTTAGCACTTGCCCTTGATTATACTCTTTTTTAACTTTATGCTTCATTTGATTGGCGAGAAAGAGCAAGAATAGTGAAAAATGTTTTGACATCATTTGGTATTTGGTAGACAAAACTACTTGATTTGACTTAACACATTCTTTTTAATAAGTAAGCATTTTGTTTAGAAAAAAAAAAGCACAAAAAGGGCACAACCCTAGTACATTGGAAGTATACAAGAGATTTAATTTGCTTAATTCAATTTTTTGGCTTAAATCATGTGGTAATTTCATGTTTCTAAAAAGGGTGATGAATACATTGCCAATTTTTCTTTCTCAAACTATCAGAAACATGAATTGAGGAGGCAGTAATGGATCATAAGAGGTGTCCCACATATTCTAATCTGGTCCAAAAGGATCTCACCCCATTAGCTACACAGGTTCTTAAATCGTTCAACTATACTATTGAACCACCTATCTTGATAAGTTGTGCTCTCTTTTTGTTGTTCTCTTTCAAGAGCTTTCAATTTTGTTGAATTTCTAATTTGTGTTTAGATGATTGTACAGAGGCGAGTGTGGCATAGAAACCAAAAGGATTTTCAATGATAGTTCTACAAAAATCAAGTATAATCTTTCAATAGATTGAGTAATACACCTCTCACTTCCTTTTATTAATTTTATATTTATGATAATTTTTGTAACAAACAGTTTCGACTTTTCAAAAATTTGCTTGTAGCATGATTTTTGTAACAATAATAGTTTTTAACAGGTGAGTTCTTAATTTTGTAACTGAATATTCAATATGTGTGTAAAAAACCCTTGAATGTTTAGACCCCAAATTACAAATTATCAATTCAAGCTTATAATCAAACAATTAATGTGCAGAACATGAACATAAGCCAAACACAGAATTGATAAACAATCTAAGCCAATTATAATCACATCCACAGTAGAAATAAAAAGGCAAAGATAAAGGAAGGGAGATGCAAACACAAGGACAACACGCGATGTGTTATCGAAGAGGAAACCGAAGCCCTCGGCGTAAAACCTCTCTGCCGCCCTCCAAGCGGTCAATAATCCACTAAAAAATGTAGTTGGGATACATGAACAGCAATAGACCCTCCAAGCCTAATCTACCCAGGTACCTAAGCCCTCCAAATTTCCTGCTCCGATGAGGTTGCGCCAAACCTTTTTCTTTTCTAGCTTACCGGATTCCGCTACTAAACCATAGCATCAACCAATGAACATTGGTTCCTTCCAAACTGCTTCTCTTAGCACCAAATGAATCTTCTCACAGACGTGGGTGTGATGAGAAAAGGATTTGGTCAAAGACCTCTCAAGGATGTATCAATGGAGAGGAATAGAGTAAAGGAATTTGAAGAATCTCTTAGGTGAAGATTAGGGATGAGATAATCTTGTTTTTTTCTAGGGTTTCTTTTTCAAAATTCTCTCTGGAAGCTCTCTACATTTCATGGGTATAAAGGTCTATATATAGTGGTGTGTGTTTGGAATACGAAGAGACAGTTTTTATCAAACAAGGCTGGTTGGCGGCTTGACCTCTCGGCTTGTCTAAGTCGCGAGTTCAAGTCACGAGATAACGGCCTGGCCAGCTTGGGACTTTTTTCTTGTAGTGTGACAGCTAGCGCGACCCTTCAACTCCGCTGTATGCTTCTCACGTGCCTACAATTGGCGGCTTGCCAGTCGCGAGTCAGCCGCGAGTCCTAACCGCGAAACTCTGCTTTTTTGTACAAACTTGAGCTTTTCTTCACACTCTCTTCACACATTACCCTTACATGAATCCCACCTAAATACAGGATTACTAAGTGCTAAATTACAAGCAAATTGGCACGGAATAAAGCCAACAAGACGGTTGATAAATTTCAACCTTACAGTAGCTTTCTCTTTTTGTGCAGTCTAGAGCTAAATGTTGTGTCCAAGTAGGTGACTAAACCCATTTAATCTTACATTAAAAGAATGAATGTATGACATAATCTGCAAATGTCTTACAAATTTTTATATTTGTTTATCAGTTTACAATTTCAAGTATAGGGCAAATTTGTGCTTGCTCCATTAAGGTGGCTTTTGAGACTTCCACAACAAAGAACCTCTTCGGCAAGTGCTGTTATCTCTACATTAGCTTGGTATTAGTCATCCTTGAAGTAGTCTTTCAATTCTTTTTAAGGCTGCTTAGGATGCCACTGTTGTGAAATTTTAAAGTACTCACAAGTGTACAAACCGTACCGAAGTATAGTTGGACAAGAACGAGGTCGAACCCACAGGGACTTGAATGAACATAGGAAAATTAAATCAAATCTTAACCAAATTAATCATAATCTAGTTTAATAAAAATTGGTTGTTTTGAAATTAAATAAACTAAGCAATTAATAAAATTAAGCAAATAGTTAAACTAAGCAAAAAATATAATATAAAGCAGTAAAAAGATGTAAACAACCTAGAGAAAGGAATTAAGGTTTTGGAATTCGCCTTGTAAGTCATATCAGCATATATTTATGATCATTAATTTTTTCCAACCACTACATGATAATCTAGAAATCAATCTTGCTACCATGGAAAATATTATCATTAAAACTTCTATTTAGATATCTAAAACATGTTCTTCTTCGCTTCTTACATATAAAATCAAATCATCAATTATATCCATAGCCAAACAAATCACAAGATATATTCAATTCTAAAAATCAAATCATAAATTGTATCCATTGATAGACAAATGACAAGCGGTATCCAATTTTATAATCAAGAATTAATAAACCAAGCATTCAATTAATTAAGATAAATCCTAAATCATGAGAAAAACATGATTGAACTCATATCTAGAATCCCATCTTAGTCAATTGATACGAAGCAAGAACAATTTAAATCATTGAAGAACAACTATTGTGGGAAAAATCAAATCACATAAATATTATTGATAATCCTTTACAAGGTTTCATCCCAACCCTAATTATAAATTTAGCTATTCATGGTAATTGAAAGAAAACACAGAAATAAAATACTAAACATTAAACTAGATAAATAAAATAAAACTAACTGTCATGGAAAAAAACCAAAGAAGTAGCCGTACTCTCTATACATTTAGCCCTCAGCCCTAGCACTCCTCAGCCCCCTGAATTTTGCCCTAAAGAGCCTTTAAATAGGTCAAGGAATCCTATTACAAGTTGAATTTCCGTTTGGAGAAAATCTCAGATTTTTAGGCTTCACTTAACCGACGATTTTGGCCCATTTAACTTCAGAATTAGGACTTTTGGTAAACTACAAAGTTATAGCCCTTTAAGTTAAATTTCCAGCCCAACTTCAATCATCTTGATTGGACATCTGAGCCGAAAGTTGTGCCAAAAATACTAACTGATGTGCAGGCTGGAATCCTAATCCGAATTTGACTTGGATTTGGTGCAAATTTCCTTTGATTCCTTGCTCCAATTGGACTTAAATTTAATTGGGTTGGACTTTTTTAACTTCATCATGGCCCTTGTAAAAGTGAATTCCATTAGCTTTCTTCTTTGCACAAATCCACTTATTTAATTCCATTCTCCTACAAATGACAAATTCACGCAATAAGATTCAATTAAGTACAAAATTGATTATTCAGCATTATTCCAAAACCAAATATAAAATGAATGAATTAACTCAAAATAAGTAGATAATGCTTTCTTACAATGATATAAATATACAAAATTAAGCTATTATCAATGCACATCAGCCACAATATTTAAAGCCATGGGCAATTACATATATGAGACTCAAACATTTATATGAACCTAAGAATTTTATACACGTGCAATGGATTCCTTTTTGTACAAATGCTAAGTGAGTGTTTCATATTATAGTATCTGTTTCCCAATAATATTGTTTCTCTTTTGCAGTTTGGATGGAAGTCATTGTGTCCCTGGTTGACATCCATTTAGATGAAATACCTTGTTTTTTTACCTAATTTCTCCTATTAATTGTTGTTCTTATTGGAGAATCTTGGAATTTCCCTTATAGGTGATATTGTGAAATTATTAATCAAAGCAGAGTTGATGACCAAAGCTTTGTCACATCATATGCTCTATACAAGCAAACTTTCAGAATCCATGAGAACATGAAATTGCACTGGAATGGAACTTACATATTTCTCACAACAATTGAAGATAAATTGATGAGAATGCTTATGTTCTAGGGTCAACTTTCCTCCCCTACCCCTCCGCAAGATATATTGATGAGAATGCATATGTTCTAGGGACATGAATTTTTCCCTACATTTAGTTAGGATTTTATGCCCTTCCTAGATTTTTAGATTCTTAGTTCTTACTACTTGAAGTATGAGTGTTTGCCTTCAAAATTTCTTAAGGTTGTCCATCGCCTTATGTATGGTTCCAACTGCTTTACTTAAGGTCAACTTTGTGTTTGGTTATTTATTCTTTAATTCACATTTTTTTGGCCCTAGAGTTTGATATTCACAAATTTTAATTATTTTAAAGCTGGATATAAACCCTAAAAATTCTACTGGTAGAGTTCTACCTGCTAGGTTTAGAGTATTTTTAAATCTCTAATACTTTGTCTTTGGAGAAAAATTTACATCTGTTTTTTTTTTTTTTCTTCCTTCTATTATTTTTCCCCCCAGCTTCAAGTAGTTATATTTCATACTTCCTTGAAGAAGGTTTGAAAAATTCACGAGTGCAATAGTGAAATGTCAAATGTTTATTTCTATTTAACAACAAAATCTAATGACAATAGAGAAAACATCATAATACAATGTCCTCATATTTTCTTCTTCATTTTTTAGACTATTTGCCTCAATGTCTTAAGGAGAGCCATTACTTTAGGTTAGTGAAGTGGCAAATAGAGGTAAACTATAATATTTTTGAGCAAAATGATAAAAATCTATGGAAATTGGTTAGTATTTAATATGATATTTTAGCTGTTGTTTTCTCTACAGATGATGATTCAACTAAGCTTGCAATTGGTCTCATAACTCCTTTTTCTATAAAGAGGTGAGCCTCCATGTTTCTTTGTGGTAAATTTGTCAATTTCTTTATATTTTAAGTATCTGGATTTTTCAATTTATATTTATTTATTTATTATATCTCCTTACAATGTGGGATGAAAAGTTGGTTTAATGCATAACCATATCTGTAGGTATTTGAAGATAATAACATATTTCTCTCTCTTTTGTTATTATTTGTTAGGGATGTCAGCCATTATATGGCCATCTAGTTCCCCATTGAATGGTTATCGAATGGAGACTATATAACACTAAATAGAAGAAGGGAAATTTACACCATTCTTGAATCTAGCTATCACAAAGAAGCTCATAATGATTTGGACTGCTCAATTTTGTCCTTTTGCAGAAGTATCAGTCGTCTTCAACAGTTTTGGAAGAGAAATGAGGACATATGAGTAGATCTAGTTATTTCATCTGCAATGCTGAATTTGCAATTCTCAACATGTTGAATTCTATTGTCAGCTAGGCTATCAAACATTTCATTACTTCTTCAAATATCACAATTTGGGTGGCCAACTTTGTGTTAGGTTTTAGTGGATCCGATTGTTGGATTCCTTTTGCAATTATAACTAGGGTGCCCTTTGTGCTCATATGCCAGTTAATGTTTTTTTTTTTCTTCTTCTTGTGTGGATAGAAACTTTGGAAAGAAATTCTACATGTCTACAAGCCGGAGATTTTTTAGCAAATCAATCATTTTTATCTTTGTTTCAATTTTTATTTTTCAAATTCAGTGAGCTATGTATTGCACACTTCGTATATAGTCCTTAATAAAATTTTAAACACTCTACCTATAAAAAAAAAAAAAAGAATTTTAAATACACAATTATTAGTCATGTGGCCATGTGTTTACAATCAATGTGTAATATATGAGCATGACTATTATTGCTGTTGCATATTATTATGAGACATCCAACATAACAAATTAACAATAGACAAAAATTGGGGTGATTGATCTTTTCAAAGAACCCAGTTTTGCAAAATTAATCTTATACCAGTTAGACTGTAGTGGAACCTACTTTCTCTGCTATTAGGAATCACTTATCTGGGTTGTCTTGGTAGTATGAGCTTGGATCAACATAGAAATCAGAGTTTACATTTACCAATTCTAAATAGATAGGCTACACATTGTAATTTGCAGTTTGGTACTAGAACTCTAAAACGATCCAGTGATGATGTGTTACTACTATGCATATTGATAACAACTAAATAGGCCGTACACATGGTTGAAATTTGAGGAAATAAATAATCAAAATGGTAAAACAAAAACAAGAAAACAAGAAGGCTTACCAGGTTGATTGTTGAAGATTTTCAAGCCAAAAAAGAAAAGAAAAGAAAAGAAGCATTGGTAGACTTGAAAGAAAGCAATCAATGCTACTTGGGTTACCAATGGTCCTGGCCTGGCCCAATATCTGTTCCCAAATCAGTCAGTCTCAACCCTTACATAAAATCCTTTAACACTCATACTAATATGCCCATATGCATTTGCTTACCCACAAAACTACTTGTCCTTACAAACCTTCAAGTGAAATAAGGTCCACCCGCTCCACAACCACAGGGCCCAAAATTCAGCGACCTTGTAACAGATATGGGCCAACTCTGATAAACATTTTTTTTTACATAATGTTTTTTTTTTTTTTTTTAAAATCATTCTCTTTCTTTTTAGGCTTTTGTTAATGAGGCACTCAATTAGGAGGTTTCAATGAGATTAAGTTCAACTGCGTATCTTGGGATCAAATATTTTATTTTAGTAAAGACGGGTTATTCAGAGAACTGATGATATAACAGGGCATTGATTTTCAACTAGTAGTTTTGCTATCTATGCCTTTCAAGTTGACTTGGTCAAAAAAAAAAAAAAAACCTTTCTATGTCTTTGTTGTTTGTATGCAATATGGACTAGACGCTTAGGACTGATGGTCATTATTATTGCATTGACCCACTAATTTACTTGGGTGGAAGACAGAAAAACTACTTGTGCGAAATCACTGCATGCTATACTCCTAGTAGCTTTGAGAAAGTAAGTTGTGTGTCCATCAACCTTTTTTATCTTTTAAGACAGGATATCTAATTAAGTCATAAGATTTTTGCCATTTCATTTATCTCTTATTCCTAAAGTTTCATTCAACATAATTGTATATATCAAATAAATTTAATGCTATCAAATTTAGTTGATTTAACTTTTGTCAAAAGTCTATGTATGGATTAGCTTAAATTTCAAAGTTGGATTATGCAAACAAGGCAATAGGATCAAACTTCCACAATGTACGGGAATAAAGCATTAACGGTCCTAAGCATATTTTTTTGCATTCTTTTGGTTTGATGTTTGTGTATGAAAGTGTTGAGTTGGGAGTACTTAAAAAAAAAAAAAAAAATTATTCTCCTCTAAACGGAAATATAATATAACGTGTATAAAAAAAAAAAATCAATAAAATTTGTTATTGAGAAAACATAATCTATATCTATATATATCTAAAAGCTGAAGTGTAGCATTTATTGTTGCTATGCTCCAGTTAAGTCACATCAGCTTTCACGTCATTATCATTTTTCTATAATTTTTTTAACATTTACTTTAAAAAAAAAAAAAATTTACTCCTTCTCCAACCTTTCTCATTCCCTTACCTTTTCATCTCTCTACTACACTTTACCTTAATATTACTCTTCATCTTTCCCTTCATCTTCCTTTATTTTTTTGTCTCTTCTTATTCACACCTTCTTACTATAAATTTGTCAATCTCTTTTCCATTCTTTACATACTTTTCTCTCACGAAAAAAGCTTCTCTCTCTCTCTCTCTCTCTCTCTCTCAATTTTTTGGTAGATTTTTTTTTTCTTACATCTATGCTTTAGGTTAATAAATTTCTATGTTCTTTGTAACTTTATTTTGAGCTAATGCAAATTAGTTTTGTGTTTTAAGTTTTTTTCTCTCTCTTTAATTGTTAATTTTATTACATGTGCTTTTCTTTAAATTATTAGTTTGGGTTGCTTTGAATTCACTTATTCAGTTGTTCTATATATGTTATTTTTGTATTTCATGGCATTTGTTCTATGAAATTCCTTTTAGACTTGATATGTTATCTTTTCATTTGATTTTTTTTTTCACTCCTCATGTTGTGATAAATATGAAGTCAATAACTGATTGATTCTAACTATAATGTGTGATATCTATGTTGGTGAACAAGCATGCAGTTCTGCTTTAACCTAATAGCCAGGTTTCTTCATAGAGAGAATCTCCAACAATGCAAATGCAACAATTTGTAACTTTAAGTAACGGAGTATCACAGAAAATTTAGTGACCATAATTATGCCAGAAGATAGATAGACCAAGTTGTAAGTGAAAGCTTCACTTTTTGTTTAATGGATGCATTTGGGTTTTGGTTCCTTGGCCTCTTTTTGTGTCTTCTAGAAGTAATATTATTAATATTTTCTCTCATTTTTTTTTTAAATTTAACATATAATGTTTTAGTTTCATACAAATAAATAAAAATTTTCTTATAAAATTGTACTCATTTTTTTAACAATTACACCTTCTCCAACCTTTTGCATTCCTTTCACCTTTTTCATATCCCCACTACCCTCAACCTTAATATCACTCGTCATATTTCTCTTTATTTTCTTTTACTTTGTCTCTTCTTATTCTTATCCTCTTATTATAAATTTTTCATTCTGTTTTTAATTCTATATTTTTACATAATTTTCCCTCACAAAAAAGGTTATTTCTCTCTCAATTCTGTTGGTGGATTTTATTTATTTATTTTTCTTGCATCTTTGCTATAGGTTGATAAATTTTTGTATTTTCTATAACTCTACTTTGAGTTGATGTAATTTAGTTTTGTGTTTTTAGTTTTGTTTTTTGTTCTCTTTGATTGTTAAATGTTATAATATTGTATTATAAAGAATTAAATATAGTATAAGAATATTATATTATTCTATTACATAGTATGATTTGGGTAATTTGGTGTTTATTGTTTTTTTTTTTTTTTTCTTCTCATCTTAGTTTATTCAACATGTAAATTCAGACACATCTTCCATATCATTAAATTATTTATATTTTCTCTCTTTCTTTTTTTTAAAAAAAGATTAAACATATAATATTTTACATAATTCAATAAATAAAATTGTACTCCAAACAAATTCCAATTTAGAAACACTAAATTAAAAAAAAAAAAAAAAGCTAATGGTAATATCACACCAAATATAACATAAAGAAACTAATAATGCATATTTAATGCAATAGAATCATCATCAAATTTTGGAAAACAATAGTTGCCAATGGGGGAGAGAGAGAGGAGAGAGAGAGAGAGAGAGAGAGAGAGAGAGAGAGAGAGAGATTGTAAATAAAAAAAATACAAAGTAATGAATAGTAGATAAAGAAAAGAAAAATCAAACGTCAACTAGTAACCGTTAATTGGAAAACAAAGAAGCTGTAAGGAGAAGTAAAAAATAAAATAGAGATGATTATATAGGGAACATTAAAAACTTTACAGTGCAATGAAATAAACTGTTACATTCACTTAAAAAATTAAATCAAAAATCAAAAATTAAATACAATCATAGCACTACATTTAAACTAAAAACTAACCAAATTCTCTAACCATAGAAACCATATTTCCAATCATAACTAAAAGGAGATATTCTCCAATAATAATAGAAATTACACAAGAAATAAAATTTTAAAATCTCTTTTTTGACCTTTCATTTAATCATATTTATAACATAAATATAAAATTTTCATACACCATTTCTTTTGAAAATCAAATGAATGGTGCTACCTCTCATTTAAGGTCTTTGTTATGCAATTCATCAACCAATAATATATGATAATGATAAAAAACATTACAAATGAGATCATGAAAAAAGTGATAAAATTTAGGCTTGTCCACGGGTTGGGTCGGTTCGGGTTTGGGCCTGAACCGAACTCAACCTGTTTGAGTCGGGTTGTTGGATCTTAGACCCGTATTCGACCGAATAGTCAGGTCGGATCCAATGATTCGGGCCATCGGATGGGTGGGTCGAAGCTGTTGGTTAGGTGGGTTTGGGTCATTAATGGGCCCAGTTTTTGGACTTCTATAAAAAAAAAAAAAATTAGGTTCACTTTTTTCAGCCCTTTTAGCCCATATTAAGGAGTTTGACAGTTTTAAAAATTATTTGGGTGTCAAATTAGTTGGGCCTCCGTTTTCCTTTTTTTTTTTTTTTAATGGCCTTCAAGTAAAGTTAAATTAAGCTACTTAACTTATAAATATATTGGGCCTTCAGAACAAAAACTTCCTGGAAAAAAATCCTCACCCCAGGTCACAAAATAAGCCAATTTTTACCACTTGTTAAGCATTAAATATCCTGGACTTGATACCCCACAACAGCACCAAATAAACCTATTCTTACATCTGTTAAGCATCCACACATTGACCACAAAAACTAAAGAGCACAACACAAGTAACACAAAATCCTATTTTCACCACCTGTGACTTGTTAAGCAGCCACATTGACTACCCAAAAATTAACACAACAAATAAACTGGACAAAATAGCAAAACAATACACAAAACATGTGTATTTCCAACAACCACACAAAAGCAGCAGTAATTCAATGTTTCCAACACCCACACAAAGGCAGCAATAATTCAATGTTTCCACAAGGCAGTAAATCATAAGAAAGCAGTAACCTTGCTGGCTATACAATATTTCTAGCAATATAATTAATTACAAATTATAAAATACCACAGATCCAAAAAAAAAAAAAGCTTTCCCAAAGCATTAAATGACAAATACCCAAGCTTATAACTAATAGAAAAGAAAACCCATATGATTCCTAGGATTTCTTTTCTATAAGCATTAAGACTAGTATTGTTAGAAAAGCAATTTACAAAAAAGCTTCCAAAATGTTCCCAAAAGGCTGCCTCCTTTACAAAATAAATGATTCCACCTACAAAAGACAAAAAAATATTTAACAAATAATACCTTATTAAAGGACAGCAAGTTTATAACAGTAAGAGGCCAAAGGCAGTAACATACCAAGTCAGTTATCAATCTTCAACACTAATTATAGGTCATTTGCCTAAGCTAGAACCCAATTTGGAGCTAGTACTTGCTGATGCACTTGATGATGATTGTTGATTTAAAACTAGAAAGTGAAAAGAAATAAATACAACATATTAAATTTTGTTTGAACATGAGACAGACTATAAGTTCCAAAATTTAAACATATTACCTAAATCATGAAATTCCTCCTCCAATGCCTCAACCTCATCCCTTGATTGGCGATAAGAAATTGGTACTATGGCTTGAAGCCAATTTTGTGCACATACAAGGTTTTGAACCATGAGAGGAGAGAGAGAACTTCGAAATTGATCAACAATGCGGCCTTCGGTGCTAAATGCTGACTCAGATGCAACAGTCGAAACTGGTACAGCCAGCACATCCTTAGCCGCTTTGGACAACATTGGGTACCTACAAGAATTGTCCTTCCACCACCCCAATACCTCAAAATTCACATCCCTTCTACCATCACAATTT
>NW_027069559.1:801675-907891 GCF_002906115.3 Quercus suber | reverse complement strand
TTTTTTTTTTTTTTTTTTTATTGAAATCAGGAAGGTAGGACTCTATCTAATATCTTGCTTTTTGCTCCATTATAGAATTCATCCCAAGACCTGTTGTTGTGAGTGTGTATTACAAACACTTTTATTATTATTTATTCTCTAACCGTTAGGAATTTATGAGTAAAATAGCTGTTGGCAATTATGAGAAAAATTGCCGTTGGACAATAATAGATAATATAACCGTTGGGCTTTTATGGGTACTAGCTTGTTACCCCATGTATATACATGAATACACTTAAAGATATACAATAAAATGCATCATATAATTTCTAAAATATATAATTTAAATTCTATTTGTGGGGGGAAAAGCTCAACCTTACGTAGTGGGCCTAGGGCCCTATTTGAAGATTACTGTGTATCCGAAGAGAAGGAACCGGCTGAGATGGAGTCCATTTGGAAGAAGGATACTTGGAAACAAAGGAGGAGTACAATCCGAAGAGGTCGTTAGCGGTCCGAGGAGGTCTTACTCCTCAGATATGAATAGTCTTGATTAGTCAAACGTGGGGAAGGTCCAAATGATCTTCCTAGCAACCCCAATGATAAAGATAAGCTCTGAGTATGTCTAGAGATGATAAGAATGAAGAAATATCTAAAGGAAAAGTTGCTACCACCGTATTAAATGCACTGCAGCAACTTTTCTGACCGCATTTATGTGAAGAAAACCCCTGAATAGTGTAATCTCAGCTACCACCACTCACAAAAAACTAAAGAAGATACATGACATGACATACACTCAAGTAAGTACCCAGATGAAGAACAAGTAGACGATGGGGATGATGGGGAAGGATGCTATATAAAGGAGAAGGGCTCCTGATAAAAAGGAGGAAGAAAGGACGAGAGAAAAGAAAGAGAGACTTCACTGTAGCCCTAAGAACTATAATCACTACTCAATTTATCATAAACCTTGTCGGACTTCAATTCATTTCGTCTTTACATGTATTTTTCTGCTGGTTTATACTTGGAGGTTGTAATCAATCGTTGTTAATTCCATAATCAACCTAGCTTTATCAGCCATGCTCTACAAATTTATTGTTTTGGGCTTGGACCACAAATCCTAACCCTACACTATTGATAGTCATTTTTATATTTTATTAACTTTTTACAAAATTTTGTAAAGATATTATTAGGTATAAAATGTAAATTGTCTATTTTTATTTTATTTTATTGTGAATCATTTTTTTTTAATGATTAATTTATTTTAGACTTTTTGGTTTTTGTACTTAATAACTCACTTAAATGAATATTTATGATGTAGTCCCACATTTGATTCTAAAATTAAAAAATAAAACTCTTTAGGAATAAATAATTTAGGACACATGACGCAAAATTAGAACTCTAATTTGAGTTTCTCTCAGCTTTACCTATTATTATTATATATATATAGATTAGTTACCAATAACTATATGTTATTATTGTCATAGATAGCCTATATAATACTCATCATCACACCCTTTCTTATAAGTCATTTTTTTATTACTCTATATTTAGATATATACAATCCCATTATATGTCTCTCCTACATATTTTTCTACAATTTATATTTGTTCTAAAGAAAGGTAATAAAGGGTTGTTCTTGAACCATCGTGAGTGGAAGTGCATCCATCACGAATGTTGACGCTATAGTCTAATCCTGAGGGGTTGTTTGGCCAAGAGAACCAGTCACACCAAGTTTTACTTCGGGTGGCACGAATCAACCTTTATGGACAACACTTTTGCAGTATGATTCTATAGCATTGTGAGATCATTCTAAACTCCATTTTATTTTATGTTCTTGCTAATTATTTGATATATTAATTTTGTATCAAAACTTGTTTATTCACTAAAATATTTCCAAACCAACAGATAAAAAGACATGTCAGTGCACCACGTGATATATATGCTGATTGCAATGGCGGAGCCAGGAATTTATATTTGGGGGCTTCTATATAAATCTTTTTTTTTTTTTTTTTAGTGTATGAAATGTAAAATAGTAATGTACAATACTTCATAACTAAATATAACTAAATATGTATAAACAAAAGTATATTTAATTAAAATTAAACAATCATTCAAATGTCAATACATAAAAAAAATATATAATAAACAACAACTAAATATATGTGTATATATTGTTTATAATATATTGATTATTATAATAATAAATAATATATTATAAGGAATTTAAAAACGAAAGCAATGAAAAGAAAAAAAAATTAAAACAAAGAAAATACAAATACCTGGAAAGTGGTAAAAATTTATGTGTCAGCCGATCTTAGGGGCATAGATAGAGCACCGCACACTGCTGCAGCATGGGAGCTTCACAAATTGAGGGTCCCATGGTAATGAGTCACAGACAATGACAAAGACAAAGAGACAAAACTTATACTTTTAAACAAAGGGATGAAAAGCAAAGAACTGAAAAAAAAAAAAAAAAAAAAAAAAAAAAAAAAAAAAAAAAAAAAAAAAAAAAAAAAAAGAGGCAAAGCCAGTGGCGAGAAGAAGGCAAAGAGAAAGAATTGAAAGTCTAAAAGAAGAAGAACGCAAAGGCCAAGTCCTCAATGGAGAGAGAGAGAGAGAGTCACTTGTGTAAGAAAGATTGTTTTCACAAGACTGCAACTGTGGCGCGAGTGGGAGAGACAAAGTTTCAGACTTTTCAATTTCTACTGCGCACAAGTAAGCCTTAGATGTTTTGGGATGAAAATTAGAATTATTTTTCCCTTTTATTTGTTGAGGTAATTGTTAAAATACCTGTGTTCATTTTAAAGATGTTGAATGCATAATTATTGCAATTTGTTGACATGTATTTATGGATTGTATTTTATTTAAATGAAAATTGTGTTTATTTTTAAACTTTCTTAAATATATGTGTGTATTATCAGGTATGGGGGGCCAAAATAATAAAGTTATTTAAGAATTTTCAAATTATTTAAGATATTTTCCAAAAAAATTAATTAATTCCCCCCCCCCCCCCCCCCCGCGGGCGGCGGGTCCTCAAGTGGCTCCGCTACTGCAAGCTAATTGAAAACAACAAAAAAATTTTAATAAAAATGATTGAAAATTACAAGGGATACGGTCCATGTAGGGTTAAGGTCCTAACCCCCAATTATAAAAGCTTATTATTATTATTAGAAGTGATATTAAGAAAAAAGGACAAAATTTTTTTGAATCAGTTTGGATATTTAAAATAAATAAATAATTCTAGAACCATAAAATTGCATAAAATATTTCAGAATTGCTTAGATGACATGTTGTTAATGGAAAAAAATCACAAAAAAACAAGAAGTTACTAATGAAAAATATTAATGGAAAATAATTAAGTGATACTCATTGTGGACTCAAATAAAAATCAATAAAAACTTGTCAACTCAACTGTTGTGAAAATTATTGTTAGTAACATTACTTTTTCTTTTGAACTAACTAAGTGACAACTCAAATATATTTTTATTTATACTTTTAATCACATTACATATTTAATAATCATGTGACTTGTTTAAATATGATTTAATGAATATGTGATTTAATACACAAATGATTTTAAAAACAGTTATGTAATTAGATAAAGGAGATTCCTACAACCAAAGAAACTTTATCTTACTCCTCCAAAAGAAAAAAAAGGGAAATCTTGAATCTTATCATTTTCCCCCAATTGTTTCCCTAAAATTGTTTTAGTTATAACTAGTTAAAGTCTCTTATATTGTACGGTTTTGTTCATGAATTTATAAAATATATAATTTATTTGAGAAACAAAACACAAAGCTCTACATGTAGCATGGGCAGCTACTATTTGTTATTTTTCTTACTTATTATTATATATTAATTTTTGAGAAGAATCTTACGTACTATTTTTTTGAATATATATATCCATTATATATTTTGAATCTAGAATTAGGCTAGATGTAATTATTTCTTACTATTATTTTGAATTAGGATGTTTTTCTCATTATTATTATATAGTAAAGCGTAACAATATGATTAAATATAAAATTAGTCTATATAGTAATTAAAAAAAGTATATCATATTATCATAATAGAGGTAATGAAATTAAAGTATTGCCTCCCAATGTTAGATGACATAACAACTCTTTGTAAATAATCCATCACGTTTAGAGTTAGAAGGCCTAAAAATTAATTCAAAAGGCACAACCCATGAATTCTTGAAACATATATTATACATAATGTACAAATAGATAATACAAATAATAGGGTATAAACATGATGAAGCTCATACTTTAAAGCAATGTAAAGTATAAACTCCTACGACCTTATGGTGTGCAAGGAATACTTCTTAGTTGGTTCCAATACCTAGGTACTACTTCCTCCAATTCTATTGAAAACCCATGTAAAACTTCTTCTTCAATCTTTTTCATAAAAACAAATGTGGGTGTCTTTAATCTCATTCAGTGATTTTTTGTGCTCTCCAAATTACATTATGTAACCTAAAAAAAGAAAAGATTTAAGGATTTTTTTTTTTTTTTTTTTTGGTGCATAATCCCTACTTTGTGTAATGGGTTTTACATGTTATGATAAGGGGTTTTTTTTTTTTTTTTTTGGGTGCTAAGTGAGTGTTTGGATTCAAGATTGCATTTTTGCGTTTGCATGTTTTGCGTTTTCTCTTCTTCTTCTTTTCTTTTCTTTTTTTTTTCTTTTTTTTTTATTTACAGTAAATGGCATTGTTCATACACATGATTACACTATGCGGGAGACAAAGTTACTGTTTATGCACTGTTCACACACTATTCATAGGATCCACAACCACTTTATTCATAAAAAATATTAAAAATGAGCCCCACAGCACTATTTACACATTTAAAAGTTATTTTGTTATAGTGTTTTCAGTTTTTAGCAAAATAAGTTATATCATATCCAAAAAGTTATATCATATCCAAACGGACCTGTAAGTAGTTTTGCATTTCTCCTTTGTAATTAAGTTTTTCTTTTTCTTTTTCTTTTTCTTTTTCTTTTTCTTTTGTGTAGAAACTCAATAAATTTTTATTCAATGTGTATATTTGAAAAATTCAAGAATGAATTACATTTTATTCTTATATCTTTTGTGTCTATAATATTTCACAATGATATATCATATAAATATATCTCATCTATAACATATTTAAAATTTTTAATTTTAAAATTATGCCTAAAAGATAAGTTTATAATAAAAAAAATAGTAAATGATATATGATTAAAGCAAAATTTGATGCACAAGAATGAAAACATATAGTATTTTTTTTTTTTTTCTAGAATGAATGAATGAAAACATATAATTAATCTAAAGGTTGAGTTTTAGAAATATTAGTTAAATGAAAAGATTTTGAGTTGTGTAACTTGATCCTTATATATACTCAATCGATTGAGTTGACAATCAAATGATTGATTCAAAACATCACTTTTTTCACATTGACACCAATCACAGCTTGCATGCACCTCAGCAAAAGTTGAGGAAAAAAAAAGTGTGAAATGTTATGTAAAAGTGTAAAAGACAAACAAAACAGAACAAATTCTCACGTTTTCCTTAATAGCAATGAGTGAAGTTTGTTCTATCGTATGTACGTTTCTGTGCAATGTACAGATTATATACATACATACAAACACCATTTTCTTTTCGTTCTTTTCCTGCCTTTTGTTGATAAACCAAACAGACAGAGAGAGAGAGAGAGAGAGAGAGAGAGACCTTTCGTTAAGCCGGAGATTGTGGAAAGATCAGGGCCGACAGTTTCAGACTCAGGGTCGAGATCACCAGCAGAGCGAAGCTTATCAGGCAACCTTAACACGAACTCTTTCTTCAATGACTTCACGGAGTACGACCTCCGACTCAGCCTCCCACCTCCTCTAGCGTTTTGACTCGCCCCCAGAATCGGCGTTTTCAGATCCGTATCCTCCATCTCTCTCTCTCTCTCTCTCTGTTCTTATTTTTGCTATGTCTGTGTCTCTTTGTTCATTTGTCTTCTTTTTTCTATTTCTCGCTCACATGTCTTACCATATATACACAACAAATATAATAAATATCTAAGTTGGACAACAGTTCTAGAAACTAGAAAGTAAAGAGGCCTAACTATAATCAGGGGGGAATGGGCAGAATAATCACGGGTAAGAGGAGTATTTGGTTAGTTAGACAATGCGTGAAACTATAAAGGAAAGTAGGCATCTCGAGTTTTAGAAAATCGAGATCCATTTACATAAATCTCGAGTTTTAGAAACTCGAGTTCCATGCAAAAAAAATTATAGTTTTATTGCCCCTATAATGGCGTTTTTAAGTCTTATAGTGACGTTTTAAAGCCATATAGCGGCGTTTTTCTGCAAAAGTTTTTCATAAGTCCTCAATACCAGGTTCAGTAAGCTTTATAGTGGCGTTTTTATGCTCTATACTGACGTTTTAAAGCCCTATAGTGGCGTTTTTCTGCTAAATTTTTTTTATAACTCCATTTTTAAGCCCTATAGTGACGTTTTTAAGCCCTATAGGGGCGTTTTCTGAACTCGAGTTTTTAAAACTCGATTTTCACTTTGATTTTTTTTTCAAATCAAACCTCAAAAACTTGAATTTTATCTTGGAACTCGAGTTTTAGACACTCGAGATGCTAGTTTTCAAAATTCTTTTACAACGTGACAACTAACTAAATTTTTTAATATTTATTGTTATTTAGAAAAAAAATTCCTATAATCAGACTTTGTACAATTATGATTAAATAATTAATTAATTTATATATATATATATATATATATGGTCGAGATCACCAGCAGAGCGAAGCTTATCAGGCAACCTTAACACGAACTCTTTCTTCAATGACTTCACGGAGTACGACCTCCGACTCAGCCTCCCACCTCCTCTAGCGTTTTGACTCGCCCCCAGAATCGGCGTTTTCAGATCCGTATCCTCCATCTCTCTCTCTCTCTCTCTCTCTCTCTCTCTGCGTCTCTGTGTCTCTGTTCTTATTTTTGCTGTGTCTGTGTCTCTTTGTTCATTTGTCTTCTTACTTCCATCTCTCGCTCACATGTCTTACCATATTTACACAACAAATATAATAAATATCTAAGTTGGACAACAGTTCTAGAAAGTAAAGAGGCCTAACTGTAATCAGACTTTGTACGATTATGGTTAAATAATTAATTAATTTATATATATATATATATATATATGAGAAATCTTAACGAGTGTCTTTAAGGCACTGGGTAATAATCCGTTTAAAAAAAGTTTTTATGGGAAATGAAAAAAAAAATTAATTAATATTTTGACAGTTTTTTTCATTTTTCATAAAAGTGATATTAAAACTTTCTTAAAATGGATTGTTAATGAGTGCCCTGAGGGCACTCGTTAGCATGACTATATATATATATAATATATATAAGTTCTACTACTTACTGTTTCTTAGTTACCAAAATTTAACTTTTCTAGTGCCTTGGAAAGGAGAGTTTACTTTAAACATAAAATAATACTAAGAAGAGTTTTCTAGTGCTATTGGCTAAAAAGTCAGATTTTTTATTATTTAGTTTATTTATGTTATTATTTACAGGTCTATTATACTTTTTGATACTATTCATAAGTTTTAATTGTATTATTTCAACTACGTTTTAATTTATCTATAATATTTTCAGGAAAAAAAAAATTCAGTTTCAAGCTTTCAGCTAAATAAGCTGTTTCAGGTCTCTAATACTATCAGAATAGTAGGTAAGTAGGTAACGATAGCATGTACTTGTATTGCCAGAGTGAACTGTACCTAATTATTATAAAAATTTATGTTTGTAAAAAAAAATAAATGCTTATTAGACATGAAAAAAAAAAAAAAAAAGGTTCTGCCTGTTCTATGGAAACAAAAGGAATCAATTACATAATTAGCACTAGGCAGTCTTCTTTCATCACAGACTAGGCATTGATACAAATCTACCAACAGGACAAACTTTGATATCAATGTAGCTATACACAAAGCAATCATCTTATGTTAAACTAGTTAAAATGTTATCACCGTCATCCAAAAAGTTATCATGCGTTAAAATACATTGCTCATAGAGGCATTTCATCAAACAATTCATTGCATTTAAATTAGACCAACTTGAAACTTTAAAAAAATATCTCCAACAATTTCTTAACAAAACTAAACCAACCCATGCTTACCAGTAGATACAAACCCACATAGAAAAATCCAAACGAAACCCACACAACTCAAATACAAACAAAAACAGAAATATAGACAAACCCAGAACGAACTTAGATAGGCTAAGAGAGACAAACCTGAACACCATGGTGGTTGCGGCTTTAATATTGTTGTCGCAGCTTGAGGCAGTGAAGACACAAGCGTTGTGGAAGGATTTCCCAAATTCCACGGTTAGTGAGGGATTTGAAATCAATGGATTTGGAACTTGAATTCCAAGATGGATTTGGGTCAAATACAAATTTTTCTCTTTTTAAGTTACCCACCCAAAGCCAAATCCTAAACGAAATCCCATGCCATCCAAACAGACCAAAAGAAGATTGAGGACTCTTCCCCACCCACCCCATACACAATACCCACAAGAAACTAATAAAGAAAAAAGGGGGGAAAAAAAACAATAGCAGGGAAAATAGGGTTTTATCATTTTGATACTTACCTTTAGCAATATCAAAACGATTATGATCCTTTAAAGAAACCTTCAATGTTTTTTAGAAAGAAGGAAACCTTTACCAGAAAACGCAAGAGGAAGCGAAGAACGCGAGAGGGGAAGAAAAATCTGAGAACGCGTGAGAAAAAAAAAAAACTCAGAGAGACCATCAGAATTTTTTTTTTAGTTTATATACACTGACTTGCTTTGCCAGTAACCAATTTCTACTAAAATTTAATTAACGGCTAAGATGATAATAACACCAAATCAATGGTTCAGATATGGGTGGGTACCGTACCCTCCAAAAATAATAGGGGGTACGGTAGAATAACCCATATATATAATGAGATGGGTTCAAGTTACACCTGGTGTAACTTCAAAAGAGTTACACCTATTTTAAACCATTGATTTCTCACATATCTAATGGTAGAAAAAAAGCTAGTATTTATTGCTTTCCAACTCATCTCGTCTAATTAATACTAGCATTTTTGTCTCTCTCTTATTTATTACATTTATAAGTATCTTAACATTTAGGGAGATAAAAAAGTATTATTACATTTATAAGCATCTTAACCTTTAGGAAATAAAAAAGAATTGCAAAATCACCAATAACTACGAACTTGGATTACATCTAAAACTAAAGAAATGATGAAACAGGAAATTGTGAAGCTATGTAGGTTTAGTTAAGTGTATCAAGTAGGGAGAGAAAACAAAGATGATGTCTTTTCAACATGAACTTTGCTAGAGCCTCTGGAAATGGATTTTTATTGGGTACCAAAGAATTCCTTTTTTAGTTTATGTCTGATCTAAACAAACCTTGTTTGATTTTTCTCCTACAAAATAAAACCATCTTTTTTCTAAAATCTAAATCAATCCCAATATTTTTTACTTTAAAGTTTTCCCCTACTTATTATGGGCCAAGGCAACTTGAGCATGGTCTTCCTAGCCACCTTTGGGCAAGGCGGCAGTGACTTGGCGTGCTTTTCCCTTTCCCATGGTGTTTATTTATTAAATATTTGGGCCATGAGCATGTAGTCAATGAGGTAGTCGCAAATATTGGCTCTCGATTTCACTGAAATTGCTGAGTATCATTGAAAATGTTCTTGTGATGGACATTGATAAATTCCTGCATTTGGGTTTGAGAGTTAATGGAGAGATAATTTTTCTTAAATGGTACAAACGAGAGAGATAGAGATGGAGAAGTTAACTGACTTTTACTTTATTATAAGATACTTATGAATGGTTATATTTAATAAATAAGAGAGAGACAAAAATGCCAGTATTAATTAGATGAGATGAGTTGGAAAACAATAAATACTAGCCTTTTTTCTACCGTTAGATAGGTGAGAAATCGGTTCCTCAAAAAAAAAGATAGGTGAGAAATCAATGGTTTAAAATAGGTGTAACTCTTTTGAAGTTACACCAGGTATAATTTGAACCCATCTCATATATAATATATAAATTCTAATACTTACTGTTTCTTAGTTACCAAAATTTAACTTTTCTAGTGCCTTGGAAAGGAGAGTTTACTTTAAACATAAAATAATACTAAGAAGAGTTTTCTAGTGTTATTGGCTTAAAAAGTCAGATTTTTTATTATTTAACTTATTTTTGTTATTATTTATAGGTCTATTATACTTTTTAATACTATTCATAAGTTTCAATTGTACTATTTCAACTACGTTTTAATTTATCTATAATATTTTTAGGAAAAAAAAATTCAGTTTCAAGCTTTCAGCTAAATAAGCTGTTTCAGGTCTCTAATACTATCAGAATAGTAGGTAAGTAGGTAACGATAGCATGTACTTGTATTGCCAGAGTGAACTGTACCTAATTATTATAAAAATTTATGTTTGTAAAAAAAAAAAATATTATTATGTACTTGTTATAGTATTAAAGGCTTTACAATTGTACCTAAAATTCTACAATACTTGTTAGAGCATCCACATTGGTGGAGCTATTTTTTTAGCTATTTGACACCACAAAAAGTTACTTTATCTATTTTACCTTCCCACTTTACAAAACATCCAACATCAACAGTTCTATTTTTTTTACCTCTCCATTTAAATATTACTTCTTCTTTTTCTTTTTCTTTTTTCTTTCTCTTTTCTTCCACCTCTCTCTTTCTTTGAAAGAAAAACAACCATGAACAAACCCACAAACCTAGCAAACCAATAGCCACCACCAGCCACTGCCAAGCCTATAACCACCATTGCCACCCATAACCCCCACAAATTGGAACTTCCAGCCAAAACCAAACCACAAACCCCACATCACAACCATCAACCCAACCCAAAGCCACCCACTGCCATAACCACAACAAAACCAAGCAACTCATCCCCTCTGCAACCCACCATTGCTGCTACAAACACCAAAATCTCACCCACTGCTACCACAATCAAATCCAACCAAATAGTACAGCTCCAAAATCTCAACCATCTGTATGTATACTCCATTAAGGACATTCATTTGCCCCCTTGTCTTCCCCGTTGGTGAATTTTGCTATAAAGTCAATGACGACCTGTCCTTTGATGGCAGCACTGAATGTCAAACTCACTCAACTCTATTGCCCATAGTGCCAATCGACCAGCAGCTTCAGGGTTGCTCATTGCCCATCATAAGAGCTTGTCGATTAGGACAATCACCGTGTAGGCTTGAAAGTACAGTTTGAGTTTGCAAGTTGTCGTAACTAAAACGAAGGCGAGCTTTTCCATAGGTGGATACCTTTCCTTTGCACCACGAAATACCCTACTGGTATAGTATACGAGCTTTTGAACCTTGTCTTCTTCTCTGACCAAGGCCACACTGACGATTGCTGGGGAGACAGCCAAATAAAGGAAGAGCTCTTCCCCCGATTACGAAGGACTTAGTAGTGGTGGGGAAGAGAGGTAAGCTTTCAGATCCTCAAACGCCTGCTGACACTCGGCAGTCCATATGAAAGACTTCTTCAACATGCGAAAGAAGGGTAAACACTTATCTGTCACCCTTGAGACACCATAAAACCAAGGAATTTTCCCGCTGTAACTCCAAATGCACACTTACTTGGATTGAGCTTCATGTCGTAGGAACGAAGGGTGCCGAAAGTTTCCTCGAGATCCTTCAAACGATCCTCCTCTCTTTGGCTTTTTACCAACATGCCATCGACGTAGACCTAAACATTCCTTCCGATTTGGTTTGCAAACATCTTGTTCATGAGCCTTTAATACATTGCGCCCGCGCTCTTAAGGCCAAACGGCATCACTTTGTAACAAAAAAGACCTTGGCTAGTAACAAATGAAGTCTTCTCCTGGTCTGCTTCATCCATCCAGATATGATTATAACCTGAAAAGGTGTCCATGAAGCTTAGTAGTTGGTGCTGAGCTATAAAGTCTACCAATACATCAACTCGAGGGAAAAGGTAGCTATCCTTGGGGCATGCTTTGTTCAGGTCTGTAAAGTCTACACACATCCTCCATTTCCTATTGGCTTTCTTGATCATTACCACATTTGCTAGCCAATCAGGGTAGAATACCTCCCTGATGAAACTTGCCTCTTGTAACTTGCCGACTTCTTCTGTTATTGCTTGGTCTCGTTCTTGGGCAAACACTCGCTTCTTCTGACAAACGAGTGGAAAAAAGGGCAACACATTCAGCCTATGTATCATGACTGAAGGGTCGATTCCTAGCATGTCTTCATGACTCCAAGTAAACACGTCCTAGTTTTCCTTGAGGAAAGCTACGAGTGCTAGGCGAACCGTTGGGCTGGCGAGAGTGCCAATCCTTGTGGTTCTGTCTAATCTGGAGCTATCAAGTGGTATCTCCTTAAGCCTTTCTACGGGTTCCGCCCATGTCCGCTATTCTTCTATGCTCATGGTCTGTAGATGGTCATCCATCTCCAGCTATTTGATCCCCTCGCAATTCCCCTAATCCATACTCAATAGGAAATTTGATCATCAAGTGGTAGGTCGAAGTTACAGCCTTCCATGAGTTAAGGGTAGGTTGTCCTATGATGGCATTGTAGGCGGAGGAGCAATCAACAACAAGGAAACATCCCTAGTGATTTGCTAAGGATAATCTCCAATTGTGACAGGCAATGTGACTACATCGAGGGGATATACTTTTGTTCCTCCAAACCTAACAAGTGGACCGTTGGTTGGAACTAGATGTTCTCTCTTAAACCACTTCTGTTGGAATGCCAGGTAGTAGAGAATGTCTACGGAGCTTCTGTTGTCAACCAAGACCCAGTATGTGTTACAATCTCCTACCTGGATGCTAACGACGAGCACATCATCATGTGGGTGGTGAAGACATCGGGAATATTCTTCCAAGAAACCAATAATGGGGTTGTCGACCCACGGCATCTTCAGGATGACGCCCGTTAGTTGAACGTTGTAGACCATTCTAAGCTAAGTCTTTAGAGACTTTTTGGACAAGCCGGTGGTCATCGTGCCTACCACAATCATCCTTATGTCTCTTAAGGGTGGTCTGGGACGCTCGTTGTCCCGTCAAGAAGCCTACTCTTGAAGAGGCAGATCTGCTCTCTCCCTGCTGACAAATTTTTGTAACTTCCCTTGCCTGATAAGGGCTTCGATCTGCTGTTTCAAGTCGTAGCAATCAGTTATGTCGTGACCGTGATCACAGTGGAAACAGTAGTATTTATCTCTAGACCATTTGTTGGGATCTCCCTTTAGCTTTCTGGGGAAGGTCAAGGCTCCCTCGTCCTTGATTTGCATTAGGACTTGGTCGATTAAGGTAGTCAGTGGAGTGAAGCTCGTGAATCTCCCCGTAGGGGGCTTAAAGCTCCTATCATCCTTTTGTTCTCCAATTCTTGCCACCTTTTGCCCTCTGTCCTATTGTGTATCTTCCTATCTTTCTCTCTTCTTAGGTTTCTCCTCTCGGGCTAGAAGCGCATCTTCGGCATTCATGTATTTGGTTGCCCTGTAAAGCACATCCGACATAGCCTTTGGGTCGTTCTTATATAGTGAAAATAGGAACTTACCCTTTCGCAACCCATTTGTGAAAGCAGCTACAAGTATCTTATCATCACCTTCATCGATTGAAAGCACCTCTTTGTTAAAGCATGCTATATAAGACCTCAGTGTCTCATCTTCCAGTTGCCTGATGCTCATCAAGCATGCAGTAGACTTTTTATACATGTGTCCTCCAATGAAGTGCGAAGCAAACTGGACACTTAGCTCCTTGAAAGTACTGATAGAGTTAGGTGTCAACTTGCTAAACCAAATTCTTGCGGGACCTTTCAGTGTGGTAGGGAAGGCCCTGATCTCATCTGCCACTCCTTGAATGTGCATCAAGGTCTTAAAGGATTCCAAGTGATCTAGGGGGTCTTTGGCTCCGTTATAGCTTTCTATCTGCAGCATGCGAAACTTCGGTGGAAAGGGGAAGGAATTGACGAATGCAGTAAACGGTGAATCTGTTCAATGGACCAAGTCATCGAGGTCGCTAGACACTCGCCCTTTGAGGGCATTCATCATAAAGTCCATCCGTTCCTTCATCATCTGCATCTCTACGACAATGTGAGGGGGAGTCATGTCTGTAATGGAAAGGTGGCTCATGTCCTATCGCTTTAGTCTACTTAGGGTGTTGCTACCCTCCGACCCCTCTTGGTCCCTTCTCTTGGCGCCGGTGCCTTCTTGGTCATCCTCTTGAGTATTATGCCCTGCGTTCTTTTGACGCAGCTGCTCTTCCAAATCATGATTCTGCTTCGTGAGGCACTCCACGGCAACGATGAGAGTCTGAACTTGTCTCTCGAGGGTAGTTGTGCAGGGTTTATCTCCCTGAACGTTGTTGATGGTCGCCATCGAGCGAGTAAGTACCATGCAACTCTTGGTCCAGGAAGTGTTCGTATGGCTTACAAGTTACTAAGAATAGCGCAAAGCTTTCCCACAGACAGCGCCAACTGATGATGTCGAAAAATTACCAATGAGCCACACAGTTCTCGCACACTCGAAACAACACCTGCACAACAAAAAGAGAAGACCTAACAAAGAGCACCGATGTTATGCTAGCCAAATACCCTCTGAAGGTCAAGTTAGAACTTTTCTCACAACTCTAGAGTGCCAGAGCTGGGGTAAATTATGCGTACCTTGGTTTGTAAGGGTTTCAAGGTTTTTATAGTAGTATAGGATTGACAGTAGTGCCTTGGTTAAGAAGATGTTCCCTTGTAGAAAAAATCCTCCTTAAGTGGCGTATTTTGCGGAGTTCTTTCCTTATAGGACTCTCTTGATTAGGGTTGAGCGTGGGGTACAAGGAGTTTCCTTATATGCATGAGTGGGGATCAAGACAAGCCACGTCAGATCCATCAAAGGTGTAACCTCTTCAACTTCTTCCCGTCAGCTTCCCACTTCGTCGCTAAAGGTGCTGTCTACAGCTTAGAGGTGAAGCTGTAGACTTTATGCTGTCATTCTCTTTTATTGGTAAAGCTGACGAGTTTGTTAATATCATCACTTATTGTTTCATTGAGTTCAAGTATCAATACTGCAAAATTACCCTTATCACCCAGTAAAGAGAGTCAAGACTCAAGAAACTACTTTTCTTTTGAACTTTTTCTTTTTCATTTTATTTTATTTTGATTTTTTTTATTATTTTAAGTTTTGTCATCAAATAAGTTTAGGAAAGCAAAATTTTATTTACGACTATTGAAATAAAGTGGTTGTAATTAACTTTAAGAAAAGAAAAGTGACGTTAGTGATAAGTCTATTTTAAAGTGATAATGTTCAAGTTACAACCTATTACAAGAGTTGTCATGAAATTTCTTCTTAAATCATTGTAATTGTGAGTGTTAGACTCAATGCGAAGCCAAGCTCTTAGTGGCTTTTTGAATTCTCCATCATTGCTCAACTGTCATACACTCATGACTCATTTGTGTTTTGCTTAATTGACACAGCACAAGTTTTTTGTCCCAACGTGTGAGAAATGTATTCTATGAATTTGAAAAGACACTCATTGAAACTATCCATTGACTAGTCGTCTAACGAGTAATGATAAATTGATAGAACATGTGCAATGCACAGAAATGTTTTACTTTTAAGACTTACAAATTCTTATCAGGAAAGAGAAAGATACCAGAACAGTTCAAACTCAAAAAACAAAAAAATAGCATAAAGAGCATAAAGAGCAAAGAAAAACCACATATGTATGCATTTAAGCTAATAAATAATAAGATAGAGATAGTATGTAAGGTTAGTAAGGGAGTAATTAAGGGCTTGATCAAGTGTTATTGCCTAATATGTCTGCCAAAGAGAATTAAGGTTGCAGTAATGCACTTAGGTGAGTTTTTCCTTCTGCTCATTTCCACATCTACAGATCTTTTACAAATAAAAAGATATGTTTCTGTCAATAGTGGACTTGTTCAAGGAATCTTCACAAATAAAAAGATATGTGAGTGTGGTTAGTTTAGGGTTTGTTTGTTTTACTTTAAAATATTAGTTTATTTCTAATAACTACATAAAAAGAGTAAATAGGTCTATTTACATTACAAATTTGGTTTGGTCAATTTGGTGTGGCAAAACTCACCAATTTTGCTTGAGCTAGCCTTTTTTTTATATGTATATAATATTTCTATGCTCTGACAATGTGTTATACTTAGTTACTTACACTATAGATTGTCCTGATATTTTCACAATTGTTAGGATGTTACTTCCTTATAGTTCAAAATAAAATTTTAAAAAAAAAAAAAAAAAAAGATTGGGACCAATCACAACTAAAACATTGTGATATCTTCTGATTCTTTAATATTTTTTGAAAGCTATTGCACATTCAAGTAATGACTTCTTCATCAAATTGTAACAAAAATTAAAGTTGTACAAAAGCGATTCATGCAATGGTGTAGTTTCTTAATTAATTTAAGATTTTATAAAATCATTTTAGTCTACCACACAAACAGGTAGGTTCCTGTGCATAACATGGGTTAACAACTAGTTAATAGAATTCTCAACCTAAACTTATATTTTGCCAAGCTTAAGTAGGTAAACCAAATTGGACCGAAGTGATCTGAAATGGACCAAATTGGACCAAATAGACCTAAATGGATCAACTGAACCAAATTTGACCAAATAGACCTAAGTCGACCATATGGACAAAATTGAACTGAATAGACCTAATTGGACAGAATTGGCCAAATTGGAGCGAATAGACCTCTAGGTGGACCGTATGGACCAAATTCGACCAAATAAATCAAAGTGCACTGAATGGACCGTATGGATTGGATTGGACCGGATGGACCAAGTTGGATTGAATGGACCGATCAGGACCGAATAAATCTAACTAGACCGAATTGCCAAACTGGACCATATCGACCAAATAGACCTAACTAGACTGAATTGGCCAAATCGGACCGAATAAACCTAGGTGGACCAAATTTGACCGAATAGATCTAATGGATCGAATGGACCAAATTCAACCTAATTGACCTAAGTGGTGGACCATATGGACCAAATTGGACCAAATATACCTAAATGGATCAATTGGACCAAATAGGACCGAATAGACCTAAGTGGACCGAATAGACCTAACTGGACTGAATTAGCCAAATTGGACCGAATAAACCTAGGTGGACTCTATGGACCAAATTGGACTGAATGGACTATATGGACCGGATTCGAACGAATGGACCGCACAGGACCGAATTGACCAAAGTAGACCGAATTGGACCGAATAGACCTAACTGGACCGAATTGGCCAAATTGGACCAAATAGACCTAGGTTGACCTATGGACCAAATTGGACTGAATAGATCAAAGTGGACTGAATGGACCATATGGATTGAACAGGACCGAATTAACCAAAGTAGACTAAATGGACCAAATGGGATTAAATGGATCGAACTGACCGAATTGGACCAAAGTGGACTGAAGTAGACCAAATCAAACCGAATTGATGAAGTGGACCGAATGTTGATCTATTATTAACATAGCCAAGATTATGCTTTGATATAAATTCAAACTCTTACTTCCAAAATAATCAAGTACTAACTCAAACAATAATCAAACCAAAACTATAAGAGAGAAAAATATGCTACTTGTATAAGAGAGAGTAATTAAAGTGTGTGTGTGAGTGTGTGTTTAGCACTTAGTTTGTTTCTAAAAAAATACAACACCAAAACATATGAACCCAAAATAGAGTGTTAAAAATCACAATGATTCATCAATATAAAAAAGAGTTGTAAGAAAGAATAAACAAAATGAAGAGAGAGAGAGAGATGAGAGAGAATAATAAGAAATTTATAGAAAATAATATGAGAAGAAAAAAATTAAAAATAAAAAATATTGTAATAAACACTAAATTATCTAAGTCATGCTATGTTATGTAATAAAATAAAATTATATTCTTATATACTATCTTTATATATAATGCAATAGGATAATATCTATGAAATCAAAGAAAAAAAAAGATAACAACTTAAAAACATAACTTAATCACATCAACCCAAAGTAGAGTTTAAAATAATACAAAAACTTATCAACTTAAAGTAGAGATGCAAGAAAAATAATTAAAAGTCCACCAAAAAATTAAAAAAATAAAATAAAAATTTGAGAGAGAGAAATAACCTTATGTGTGTGGGAAATTATGTATAAAATGAAATTGAAAATTGAAAATTTATAGCAAGAGGGGGAATAAGAAAAGCCAAAAATAAATGAAGATAAAGGGATTGAAGAAAAGTGATATTAAAATAGATAGTAGTGGGGAGATAAAAAGATAAAAGGTAGAGGAAAAGTTGATGAAAGTATAACATTAAGTTGGGAAATTAATAAGAGGAAAAAAAAAAAAGAGATTAAAAAGAAGAAAAGAGAGAACATTGGAAATGAGTAGTTGATGTGGCTCAATAGGGAAAGGGTATATTGTGTTTCCGTTGCACACTTCCTCTCCCTCATGAGAGGGAGAGGAAGCATGCAACAGAAACAGGGTAGATTTTCTCCTCAACAGAAGCATAGCAATCATAAATGCTACGCTTCAACTTTTAGATACATATAGATGATTGATATTATTCTTTTATGAAATAGTCTATATTCTTCTAAATATTGTTATTATGCATTATATTTTCCTAATTTCTTTTGGTATAATTAAAATTTTTATGTTTTAAAGTATTGTTCAAATTCTCGTTCTCTCTTAAGGAGATTATTATGATAACCAAAACTTATCATATAATTACACATGATCTTACTTAAATAATTAAATAGTACTCCCAACCCAAACTTGTATTTTGCCATGCTTAAGTAGGTATGCCAACTTGGACCAAAGTGATCTGAAATGGACCAAATTAGACCTCGAATAGACCTTGTTGGACCGAATAGACCTAGGTGGACTGTATGGACCAAATTGGACCGAATAGATCGAAGTGGACTGAATGGACCATATGGGCCGGATTGGACCGAATAGACCGAATTGATCAAAGTAAACCAAATAGACAGAATTGGATTTAATGGACCGAACTGAACCAAATTGGAAAAGGTAGACCAAATGGACCAAATTGGACCGAATAGACCTAGGTGGACCGTGTGGACCAAATTGGACTAAATAGATCGAAGTGGACTGAATGGACCATATGGACCGGATTGGAACGAATGGAACGAACAAGACCAAACTGACCAAAGTAGACCGAATGGACCAAATTGCAACAAATGGACCGAACAGGACTGAAGTAACCAAAGTAGACTGAATTGGAATGAATAGACCTAGCTGGACCAAATTGGCCAAGTGGACCGTATGGAGCAAATTGGACCGATAGACCTAACTGGACTGAATTGGCCAAATTGGACTGAATAGACCTAGGTTGACCGTATAGACCAAATTAGACTGAATAGATCGAAATGGACTGAATGGACCGTATGGACAAAATTGGACCAAATGGACCAAACAAGACAGAATTGACCAAAGTAGACCAAATGGACCGAATAGGATTGAATGACCGAACTAGACCTAATAGACCAAATTGGACTAAATTGACCAAAGTAGACTGAATGGACTTAATTGAATTGAACTGGATTGAAGTAGACTGAATTGAACCAATATTGACCAAATTGGACTAAAGTAGACCAAATTGGACCAAAATTGACCAAAGTGGACTAAAGTAGACCGAATTGATGAAGTGGACCGATGCCAATCTGTTATTAGCATAGCCAAGATTCTATTTAGATTTTTTTTTTTTTTTTTTTTTTTGAGAATTGATTTCGTTTTGATATAAATTCAAATTCTTACTTCCAAAATAATCAAGTATTAACTCAAACAAAAATCAAACCAAAACTATAAGAGAGAAATATGCTACTTGTATAGGAAACTAAAAAATACAGCACCAAAACATATGAACCCAAAATAGAGTTTTAAAAATCACAATGATTCATCAATATAAAGAAAAGTTGTAAGAAAGAATATGAGAGAGAGAGAGAGAGAACAACCACGTTTCAAGAGAAAATGTGAGAGAATAATAAGAAATTCATAGAAAATAATATGAAAAGAAAAAAAGTAAAAATAAAAATATATTGTAATAAACACCAAATTATCCAAGTCATGTTATGTTATGTAATAAAATAACATTATATTCTTATATACTATCTCTATATATAATGCAATAGGATAATATCTATGAAATCAAAGAGAAGAAAAAAGATAATAACTTAAAAACATAACTTAATCACATCAACCCAAAGTAGAGTTTCAAATAATACAAAAACTTATCAACTTAAAGTAGAGATGCAAGAAAAATAATAAAAAAATTTGAGAGAGAAAAACAACCTTATGTGTGTGGGAAAACTATGTATAGAATGAAATTGAAATTTTTAAATTTATAGTAAGAGGGGGGAATAAGAAAAAGCCAAAAATAAAAGAAGATAAAGGGATTGAGAAAAAGTGATATTATGATAGATAATAGTGAGGAAATGAAAAGATAAAAGGGAGGAAAAACGTTGGTGAAAATATGACATTAAGTTGGGAAATTAATAAGAGAAAAAAAAAGTAAAAAAAAAAAAAAAAAAAAAGCGAGAGAACGTTGGAAATAGGTGGATGATGTGGCTCAACAGAAGCGTAGCAACAATAAATGTTACGCTTCAACTGCTAAATATACATAGATATAGATATATAGATTGGGAGACTAACACTATTATTGGTTGGTGATCAATCTAGTTGTTTTTAAGTAGTTAATTCTATTAGAGGTTGGACTCTCTTGAGGTTTGTTAGCCCAAGAATTTTGTTGGAATTGCATATTTTTGAGAACATTAGTTTATATTTGGTAAAATATTTTTTGTTTTCTATTTTCAAAAACTTGTTTTGGGGAATATAAAGAAAAAACAATTTTCTTGTATTTTTGAAATCAAATACATGTTTAGTTAGTTGAAATTAAAACAGTAGTTTTTTGAAGAAAAAAATAGAAAATAGTAAAATATGTTGTTACCTGGATTTGAACTCTAAAGTTAACTCATTAAATGAGATAGATTCATCAAATTAAATACGTGTTTTCATTGACTTTATAAAATTAGAAACTGAAAACAATTTTTTGAATGCTTTCAATTTCCTTCACAAATTGAATTTTGAGAATTGTTTTTGTTTTCTGTCCATTTTGGGTTGCCAAACAAGTTTTTTAGTCTCAAAAATATAAAATTGTTTTTGGAAACAGAAAATAAGGGGAAAAAGCAGTTACCAAACATACCCTTAGAGTTTTATGTTAAAATGTTCGGTGTTTGGAATATTCATATAAATGTTGAAGGCACGTGATTTGTAGTTTGTATTTTTTGTATATGTGTTATAGAGCATTGACTTATATTGTGAAGTGATCAATATGTTTATTTATTTTATCATATGGAAAAACAAAATCACCTACAGTTTTTCTTGGAGGTTTGATTTCACATGCTTTGAACCCTTTTGGGTTTGGGACGTGACAAAAAATCTTTAGGATCTTAAGATTTCTAGAGCATGGAAGCAATATGCTGTAGAAATCTAAAAGAGACCATTAACACATGTTCAGGATGTGCCGAACTGAAGCAACTATAGACCATAGGAATTTGAAAGAGGCTAACATATGTTTGGGGTGTGCTTATATACAGCTGAAGATCAATGTCACTCCTTGTCTTGCATTGAATAATGTTGAAATACAATGGATCTTAGGAACAAAATGATGTATATGAAAAATAATATGAGAATATTAGAAATTAGTACTTACAGGTATGCATAATGCCAACTGCAAAGCCGAGCCTTAAAGTTGAAATAGTTACTACACAAATACTGCTCTTCAAGTTCTTCCTCTACTAACTTTCAAAGGTGATCTACTCACAATTTCCAGGCATGACAAACAACACATTTAGCACCAAAGCAAGAGAATACACCCTAACATCCATACTTTGATTTTTGAGATATATAGACTCACATCCTGCAGTAGCTTATTTCCAAATCCTCCACCAACTCCTTCAAGCAGAAGCCCTAATCAAAATTAGCATAAATGCAATAAATCCTGCATGAATTTAATTTAGCCACAAGATTTAGGTGAAGCTGATTTAAGTTCTCACATATAAATGGAAGAGAAATGTGTCGGAAAGATATAAGACCATTAATGACAATTCTAATTGACTAGGTTCTTAGCTGCTAGATGGTCGTGCCCCATGTAGCACCTTGGATTGACGAATGATGGCCAATTAAGGATTCCTCACATTTGTTCAATATAACTTATAAGTATACAAGGCCATAGAGAACTGTGGAATAATTTATAAGTATACAAAGCCAAAGAGAACTGTGGAAGAAGTTACAACTGAAAGATTTAAATATTAAAGAACAAACTTTATAGTACCATTAATAGCCAAAGAGGTTTCAGACTTTCTGCTTCATCCCTAGCCAACGCATCTTTTCTTAACCTTTTTGGACTAGATTCAAACAGTCTGCTTGCTGCTCAATACAGGGCTGGCTTGCAATGGGCAAATCCCACTCCCATACCCCATCAAAACCTTCTCTACAAGTTCAAAATCTTCTCTTGTCAAAAACACCAAATAGCATTCTCATGTAGTGTTAAAGATTTTATAAACTAGCAGGATGTTAAGTGTTATAGAATTTGAGTACTAGCCAGGTGTTATAGACAATCTCATAAGTTCATTGTAGTTAGGCACAAAGAAACAGTGATAGGATTGTGTGAAAAAAGCACTTAGTTTTACCAACAAAATCACAAAAATAAGAGATTAATTAAAAAAGAATCAACATTCACTTTACCTGTATAGCATTTTCGTTAAAAATTTGAATTGACAACTATTAAGTTTCAAAAATTTATCGTCTTTGAATGGGTTTAAGATTCAACCACTTATATATTTTTTTCTTTTTTCTTTGGAACTTAGTACACACCCACACAACCCACATTGTATTCAATCCAGACAATCTGGGGCATCATCACAAAAGGCCACCATTATGTTGTTTAACAAATCAAGTGGCAGGATTCTATAACTGGCCTATCAATAAGCTTAAACAAAGGGATATTCTAATGGTGAACCCAACAAGTCCCATAATGCAGTCCTTACTAAAACTTTAAGGCAGAAACAGAATTTATATAAGTAGAGAAAGAGAGATCACCTAAACAACATATGGCAATCATCGTGTCTCGGAGGAAGCAAGTACTCCAAGATAAGTGCCTGTCAAAATGCATCTATAGCCTGCAGCTCCCCAGCGTCCCAAACATCCTCAATCGACACAGAATTAATCTGGCCGCCATTCTTCTTCCGGTTCCTCCTTTTCTTAAGAGAGTGTCTGAATTTGCTGGATGCATTGATTGCTTTCTTCTTTAGACTCGCAATTATAGTCCTCTTGTCATCTTCCGAGTTTTCAAAATCCGATTGCCGTTCTTTTCTTTCATCATGGCCCCCAGAAAACCCCTCAAAGCCTAAACAAACATTTAAAAATAAATACATTCTTTAATCAATCCCTATAATAGGCTGGCTAATATTAACTTCATTGCAAAATCCTAATTGTTAAGGTTTTGAATTCATTTTTTGATAAGTAAACTAAAGATTCTTGGTTATCAATAAGAAAATTGAAAATTGATATGTCATCAAAGATATGGTCAAGAAAAAAGACTAGACAAAGTTCCAATTGGAATCAAATTTAAAAAGATTCGAGCATCTATATTTACGTTATCAAGTAGACAAAATATATTGACTATTCTGTGCCCAAAAAAAAAAACTAGTTAATTAAAGAATATTCAACAACAAAAAATTGAATTGAAAACCCTAGAATCAACAAGAACTGCTAATCACAAACAATCAAAGAAAATTCAAGAAGCACATGAACAAATCAAAGAAAAAAAATAACAAAAAAAATCAAAACAAGTATTTTTGAGGAAAAGAGATATCAATGAAAGAATTAGAAACATGAATATGAATACTCACAAGGCCTTGCAAAGCGATCTAGTGGGCCCAACATGTTGAATTTACAACGTTTATCGGAAAAAAAAAAAAAAAAAAAGAAATCGAAGTCATAAACCAGAGAGCATGAATAAATACTTTAAAAACTTTGTTTCGAATCAAAACTGAATCGGTTGCTGGTCGGAGCAAAAGAATACGACAACATGTTTAGTAAGGTTTTGGTGTTGGGGGAAAATTCTTATGCGTGCAGTTGAATTCGAAGTTCGAACTAATGAAAATGAAACACAGAGAGAGAGAGACAGAGAGAGACTAATATTAATGAAATAGAATTTGTAAGTAAATACTAAGACGAAGAAAACGAGAATTTGTAAGTAAATAACAGAAACAGTACTTTAGGGATTTAATGTTATCATCAAGATATGAAGATCATCTTTATGTCAAGCTCTTCCACCATTTAATTTCACTTCACGGCCATGATCAAGTAATATGCTGGGTGTGATGAAAACATGGACTTGAAATTAGGATCAGATCATATACCCGAAAAGTGTCGCAATGAAGATGGTTGGAGGGAGGGTTTATTTGTTTTGATTCGGAGGCAAGAGTGAAGAAATGAAGCAAAAGTGAGAGAGCCAAAGCCACCCGCAAACATCCACAAGAGAGGCTCTTAAATTTCTCCTCTCTCACAGTGATTACTCATAAAACCAAGTCCTCAATTTTTTTTCATCCACCAGCTACATGCCCAAAAGAACAGCATATAATGAGTTATGTCAGAGTAGTCGAAATACAAAAATCAATGAAATCCGCAAGATCCATATTGATATATCATATTAAGACATAAATGGATAAGAAGAATCAAATATAGGCATTACACTTGCTGGTTTCTAGTTAGTGTGGAATTACATGCCCAAAAATCAAGACTCTTATTTATAACTGAGAACATATTAGACTAAAAAGGATCACAACCAAATAATAAAAAAAAAAATCAGTTTGTGGTGATTATAGATAAATAATGGCTATGAATATCTAGAAAGAAGAAAATGTATTTTAGATTTGCAAAATTGTGGGCATAGGAGATAGAATGTTTGGTGGGAGTGTATGTGATTTACAACAGAGGCTTGATATACTTCTCCTCTCTCACCATCATCATCCAAACAAATTTTACTTGTGGAAAAAGCAAGATCACACACACACACACATTCAATAAAACCAATCAATAAACAGTTACTATAGTTTTAATGACTATATCATCAATATTTTTCCTTTTTCTTTTTCACTGAATGACTACATAATTATTCTCACACAAGTAAAAGGGGAATGTTACTTACCTCCTCATTTGTAGTCTTCAAAAATTTTGTCCACTTCAACATCTTGCTCTTTTTATCTAGTCTCATAATATGTATTAGTCTGCCTTACAGAGTGATCCTAACTATTGCCTACATGCATGTCCAAAAGAAAAAGAAAAGTATATGAGTTATGTTAGATTTAGTTTAAAATACCGAAAATCAACAATACCCACAACGACCCATATAATATTAAACCAAAAAATGAACAAGAAGTATAAAATTTAATCAAACCCCATATATTTATATATTAAATTGATATATTTGATAAATAAATAAAATGCTTCCGACTGTTTTCACAATCCAATCCATATATTTATATTTAATTGATATATTTGCAATGCAAAAATAAAATAAAAGAAGAAAGGTAGGAGAGTTCCCTCTAAATCAATTCTAGGGTTCACCGTTTCTTTGCACATACTTCCAATCCAATTTCATGTTGGGGATGTGAGAAATCTTGGGACAGCTATGTCCAGTCCCTCTTTGGTAACTTTCTTCGAGACGAAATGATTTAGCAATCCCTAATTCCTTCAATAATGGAGCAGTATGCAAGTAGTCTGGCAAAGACTTTAGCTTGGGGCAGTCCCAAATTTTGAAGGACTAAAGACATGGCATCATTTTTATTATTATTATTATTGGATTTGTAACAATACCATTATCATTTTCTTCTTCTTCTTCTTCTCCCGTTCCTCCCATCCCAACCCATTCTTCCTAGTTCGTCACACACCCAAACTAGAGAGATTTCAAGTTTGGAAATATGATGTCATAGTCTTTCTTGTTTTTGGAGTCTTCTATTCCCAAAAATTCATCTCCCACGCACCTTCCTCAAACCATTAAGGCAAATGCACTAACATTGGGAAGTAAATAAAGTTCAAGTGTTTTTACTGTGGTCCATGACATCATCCAATTAGGATACATTGCGGTTAGGGATGTGCAGCCAACCCGTCAAAACCAATCCAACCCAACCCAACCTGCCAGGTTAGATTGATTTTTAGGACTTGTTGGGTTGGGTTACAAAATTTTTAAAAAAAAACAGGTCGGGTTGGGTTCGGGTCATAAAATTCCTAACTTGCCAAATCTGACCCGAACCACCCATATATTTAATATATATTTTATAATTAATAAATTTTTTTAAATAACCAACTCTTCCTCCTATCCTATATAAAAGCCAATATTAATGTATATTAGCTCCTATATTAATGTATAACTGAGTTAGTATATTAGTTCATATATTAACGTATAATTTGTTTATCAACTCAGGTGGCAAGTGTAATATATTTTTTTTTGCTCAATTTAATAATAATAGTAATAAAAAAAAAATTTGTCCAACCCATGGGTTCAACACAATCCATGTGGATTGGGTTGGACTTTGTGATGGGTTAGGTTGGATTGAATTTTTTCAACCCACCATGGTAGGTTGGGTCAAAAAATTTCCTTAAGCCAACCCAATCCGACCCATGCACACCCCTAATTACGGTGCCCATGTAGCTTGAAATTTTTAAATCTTGCAAGCGTGGAGGTGGCTCTAACACATTCAATACTAAGGGTGTGTTTAGATACCGCTTATTTACTGAAAACACTATAGCAAAATAATTTTTAAGTATGTGAATAGTGCTGTGGGACCTAAATTTATATTGAAATCTGTGTTTGGATGACTTTTGTGGGTCTGTGAACAGTGCCTTGGGAACCACATTTTTTCAACAAAACGTACAAACGCAGACACGGAACGCTTCCCAAACGCACTCTAATATGGCATTCTCCATTCTTCTTATACCCTCCTCAATAATCAAAGTTTGTAAATTATAGAGATTGCACATACTTTCAGGCAATTCTAATATTTTAACATTCTTAGACATATGAAGACACCTTAAATGTATCAACTTTTCCATTGCATCCATAAGTTTCTAAATTGGACAATCCAAAATTAATGTTCGTAAACATCTAAAATGACGGAATGAGTTGGATAGAGCATCTCAAACCCATAATCCCTTTCATGTGAAAGAAGAATGAGAGTGCATATATTTTTTGCACGATAGATGGATTCAAGATTGCATTTCTTCTAAAAATTTTAAATGTAAATGACGAGCACTTTCACAATCTCTCTCCAACTTCTTATCACCATCAATTTCGAAAGATTGATTTTTTGTCATAAATTGGGCAAAGTCATGCACTATATCATGCATTTTGCAACCTATTATCTTGCCATTAGAAAATACTCAGCGACTCTGAAAGTCATTTTTACACACTTTGAAGATTTGATTACTACTTTTGAATTTCTAGAAACGGAATTGAAAAATGGACGAAACTTTGAAAACAATACTTGTTTGCCCGAAAACAAAATGAAACTTGCAACATAAATCCGATACATGGCGATGAAATATATTCTGGACATTGTTTTAAGCCCAAAAATTACTAAATTTTTCAAGGCCCATTTCTCACGCAGGGTTGGATCTTGGATGGGTATATGGCACTTTTTTTTTTTTTTTGGTTTAATATATCATAGGATTAGTGAATCCCCATAGGGGTGGAATTAGCTCGGACTAAAACTCAATAATCCTGCTAATCCCTAGAAGAAATTGTCAAATCAGCTAGGATAAAAACTCAATGATCATGCTAAGCCATAGAATGAAATAGCCTAGCTCAAGGCAAATGCGTTAGTTTGTAGTAGTTTGTACTTTATACCTCTTAAGAGGTTCTCACATTTCATCTTAATTTCTTTGTTAAGAAAATATAATAAAGAAAGAATGTTGTCTAGCTTCCCTGGTCACTCCAGCTCTAGGCAGTCCCACTCATCTCACAGCATGTGAAGCCCACAACAGCGTGAATGAACCACTCCGTGGAATTGATACATGCTAGGTGACTTAACCCGTATGTTCCAGCCTTCTCTCGTTTTGAATCCAAGTCTTGATAGCTAGGTTTACAATGTCAACTCTAAACCATGCTTGCCGGTCCATTAGCTAGAGTTATCAAGTTATCATGTACACTAAACCGTGTTTGCCCGGTCCATAATATTGGATTCATTCATAAAGAGACATATTTCAAGTACCAAAGTCCATACTATCGTATAGAGGAAATATTTTATCCAAACAAAAGAAAATTCCAACACTAGTGCTTAGTAGTACTAGTAGGTTCTCGATTCTCATAACTTATTTTACAGGAAAATGCATATACCACATCAGCAGTCCCATTAACTACAAAGGTTGCAAATGAATCGTCAGTGGAAAACAAGGTTAAATTGGAACTCATGTCTTCTCATTCCTTTTTGGGGGATTTTACCTTTTAGTGATAGACCAATACCATCACAGAACATCGCAATTTAACCACACAAAAGAAAGATGACAAATCACTACTTCAGCACCTCGTCATCGTTTTTGGCTCAAATCATTCAACTGGACATTTTGGATGATGCCATTTTCATTCAAGTATTCAACAAATTCATCAATAAGATAGGGCCATGCACCTTCAGCATCATAATTTGTTAATGTAGGGTCCACCGTCTGGATATAAAGCATGAAAGATTAGTAGTGCCATGACCAGCATCAAAACCAGCAAGACGTGTCAATATACATAATGCTCATGAAAGGATGATATCAACGTTTATTTTTGTTTCCTTTCTTATTAAAGAAGATTCAAGTCTTCAACGGCTATGAATATTTTTTTCAATAAGTAAAAACAATTTTATTCATAAGAGATAAATCAATCACTCTCTAAAGGCAATGAATATCCCGATACCTAGTAATTTATTCAGAAGATTAAAAATTGAAATGCTGGTGATTGTTTAATAAACTTCAACAAGATAAAAATTAATTAGGAAACCAAAATTCATGACCTTGTTTTCAATTACACAACCAAAAATTTATCTTTCCATATTTGTATACCCCATATCTATCTCACAGAAAGAAAGAGATGGAGTAATCAGAACTGCCAGTAGTGCAGCATCTTTGTTGTGTGGGAGGTAAGAATACCGATATAGAAAAATGAAGGTATGAATATGATTGTTCAGTCTGCGGAATTAAAAGAACGCAGATAACAAATGGCAGCAAGGATGGAAGTCAAGTATCAAATGATTCCCAGTGGAGAGAAAAAAACAACAAATAGGAAACAAGGAAAAAGAATGAAGTCAAGCTAATCAATCACTCTCTAAAGGCAACAAATATCATGATACCTAGTTATTTATTCAGAAGATTAAAAATTGAAATGCTGGTGATTGTTTAATAAACTTCAACAGGATAAAAAATGATTAGGAACCCAAAATTCATGACCTTGTTTTCAATTACACAAACAAAAATTTATCTTTCCATATTTGTATAACCCATATCTATCTCACAGAAAGAAAGAGATGGAGTAATCAGAATTGCCATTAGTGCAGCATCTTTGTTGTGTGGGAGGTAAGAATACCGAAATAGAAATGAAGGTATGAATTAGATTGTTCAGTCTGCGGAATTAGAAGAATGCAGATAACAAATGGCATCAAGGATGGTAGTCAAGTATCAAATGATTCCCAGAGGAGAGAGAGAGAGAGAGAAACAACAACAACAAATAGGAAACAAGGAAAAAGAATGAAGTCAAGCTAAGATTATCTCTCTCACCTGTCCTGGAAACATATATTTCTCCCACTCTACATAATACAATAGCTACTTTTAAAATAAAATATTTTAAAAAAATTAAAAAGGTGGTGGATGGGGAGGCAGCACAATGCATATCATACTTCTCGAGTTTGGGGAGATAAAAAAGCAGTTGAAAAGGGTACAGATTGCATAAGCAGGTGTAAATGAAACGTAGGCATTTAATCTTGAGATAATGATGCAGTATGTAATAATCCTTTTTATATCTTACCCTTGCAAACTCCAATAGTTGAGACCATGTGTCCCTAGATATTGCCTTGTTATGCCGAGCCTGAGCATCAACATCAAAACAGAAAGGAGAAGCCAAATGAAAAAAATTATTAATTAATCCTCTCATAAAAGATATAGAAGAAAGCTGATAGAGTTCATAACATCAACCCAATTAAACATGTATAACTCAACACATATCCATGAATTTATTTTTAAAAAATATCATTTAAAAAGGGGACCCAATATCCTAGAAAAGATTTTATTTTATTTTATTTTATTTTTTGATAAGTTACCCTAGAAAAGAAAATTCATCTATCCACAGAAAATTTCACAAGGTAATCATTATGAAAAACAAAGCCTGCACCTACAGGTATATCTATTATCATGTGCTTAGATAGGTCATATGCAGTAACCACTGGTGCCTAACTAAATCAAGAATCACAAAAAGTCCAGTCACACAACCAACCACCAAGCTAGTTTTGGATTAAATAATTTATGAAGGCAAATTAGCCAATGAGCCTAGGTGTAGAGCTGTTCACCCAACAACCATCACATTCCACCATTGACAAAATTTCACCAAACTGACTGACAACAGCAGTTACCAACAATGTTGACATGGTGGTTGGTAGGATTTTTGCCAAAACCCCCAGGCATTTTGTCTCACAATGAGTGAATCCTTTTGGGGGGTCAGGGAAGAAAGAAAGAAGATGAAAACAACACAAAGACAAACACGGACCAACAAATCTAACAATGACATAGATGCCTATGTGCCATTTATAACATCACAGAGACCTGAAGATAGATCCCCAGAGGGCATCTAGGTTGAATTAATAATAAACATAATTAGCAATATATTCTCACTTCCTATTGGAGCTCACTTAACAATGCCTTAATCCCAACATGATGCCACCTACATAATTCTTTTCACCATAGGTCACAAGAATTCACTACTCATTCTCATTAGATCAAAATATGGATGGTAAGCTACCTGTAAGAACTGGCACCAATGATCAACCAATGGCCACTGCTTTTCGGCAAACAGTAATTGCCACATTCCAATAGCTGTATCCAATGCTAAAGATTTCTGACCCTGAAATACTAAGAAAAATCAGCCACCTGCATATGTAACCAGAATTTGGGTGACAATGACATTGTATAAAAAAAACACATACATAATTGAATTTTTAGGTGTTAAATATAATTTTTAGTAAAGTACATAAAATGTAGCACAGAGCTGTCGTAAAAGCTGAAGGAAAAATCTGTTTTAATCAGGTGTGCTCATGCTGTGTGCATGCATACACACATGCATCCTCATACTTTTGATTGTACAGCCTTTTAAGCTAAATAAAATTTCACACCCATCAAGGATCATATCCACCTAGACAGCCATGACACTTTGTAAAAATTTTAGCAAGTGGCTCATTGTCTCTTTGCTATGTTTCAATTGGCTCAGTAATGTCAGCACGTCTCTCCATATTGTAAAATTTCTGGAAATTATCATCCATAGGGAACTGGAAAAATGCATTTAGCTTCACCATCTCTGCCTATCAAAAATTCACCTATCCATGTTTATTCCAACAAAAAATGGGAAGGAAACATTTTATAAATGAAACTCAAAACATCTAAATCCCCCGCCATTGTTCTAGGGATAATAGTAATACAAGCTCTTAGAGGCACCTATCCATCAAAGATTCAGTCATTTAGCGTAGTTGTCAAAAGCTCCAATTCCTGCTATATACATGCTGTAGTGACTTTGTGATGGTATTATGCACATACAAGGACACTATATACCTCAGCACAACAGGACAATAATAAAATCCAAAAGAACAGGTCACTATATAATTTAAGAACTAATGCAAAAAACCATACATCCCTGATTCGAGTTTTAGTACCTCAATCTAAGCTATCTTCCCAATAAAATTCAAATTCTATGAGCAGCCAGTGTCACACAACATGAAATGAACACAGTTATCAAACATACTTAGACACCTTCAATCATTCTTTCTCAAACTGTTTTTCAGTTTCATGAATAAGTCAAAATTTACTGTTTTGGATATTCTATGCTAATGTTACATCTACATCTTGTATGCCCTCAAGAAGAAATCAATTCCTAGTTCACTTATACATCACTGAATTAGAAATAGATATTAAAAAATAAAATAAACCAAATTCGAAGCCAGGAGAACATCTGAGTTCATGGATCTAACATCCATACCAAAATGAACCTAAGTCTAGACATTTCCACTCAAAATTAATGGCAGGATTGCATGCAGGAATTAATCAAGTTGATTTTTAACAATAATAGAAGGGCATAAAGCAACTCCAACACACTCAGAGCACACCCCATTCTGAGTTCAGAGTAAAAAGATAAGCTTATTGTGCATACACTTCATCTAAATGTTAAATAAGTGACATCACCTTCCAATGCTGAATTTTCTAATAAAACGAATTATTCAGTGAAAAAAAAAAGTAGCAATACCAAGTACTATACCTACCTAAATGACTAGAGGGAGCAGGAACAAGAACAAGTGGAAAAGTGGGGACACAATCAACATTATAAAAGGAAATATCAAAAAACAAACACAGAAAAACCAATCCTGGATTTACGAGGAGCCCAAAATAAAAATAAAGAAACTGAGAAAAGTGAAAAGCTGAAAACTATTAAAGTTCATTTTCAGCAGTGGAAATAAATATCCATAGGTCAAGAGTATGTACAAATCCAAGCATTCACGCAGAGAAAAGAGTACCTTTTCTTTTGCCCAGCCAAACGCAAAGTTATATATCTCACGGAACTTTTCTGGACAAATACAAGCAAAAATCATTGTCAGCAACAAAAGCACAATAATTGTATCTCTAGCTTAGAAATGTTAATCAAACCAACCAATGAGCTCTAGTTTAAATGGTACCTCCTCCCTTGTAAAAGCAAGGTGCAGAGTGCGCTCAAGAGTTCATGACCTTTGGGTGAGTGTTTAACTTACCAATATAAATAAAACTTTTAAAAAAAGAAATTGCTAACAAAACCAATCACTTTGACTTTTCAATAAATATATCAGTTTTGGGAGTGTTTTCGCCTAAAAGCAACATGAATTACAATATTAAAACTAAATTCTAGAACAAATCATAATTCATGAACACTTGCACATACGATCATCTTTCAGCTCCATGCGCATAAATGGAATCTTTTCACAGAACTTCTCCAAAGAGTCTATCCTGTCATCAGAATATATAGCCTTAATCACGGCAGTTCCAAACTCTTAATCGATATTCAATATCATTAAACTCGAGAATAAGCATAGCATAAATAACTATGTATATACTTACCCTAGCCCTTGTAATCCACCTATAAACTCCTGCTTGGAAAATTCACACATGGTAGCAGCTTTCATGTGCCATGAAACAACTAACTGCAATACCAGTAGCAAAAACATGTATCCAAAACAATTCATAAGCTATACATACTGATACAAATCATAAACAAAGGGATGAAGATTGAAAATATTCTGACTCTATGAACAGCCATAGTTTCCCTGATTTGGGTCTTTGGTAGGGCAAGGGGGAGGGGATTGAGAATCAAAATTTAAACTCTGTTCTTGCCAAATTTCCATACACTTCAACATGGTTACATTTTATATAATAATTTTCTTGCTACCACAGGGTCAGAGTTTGTTGATTTGAATTTAAACCTCAAATTAAGGATACTTTCTTCATAATAATCAAAAGATATTTAGGTATGCATGTCTTGGATAGCAATAGCTTCAAAGAATTATACATACCATAACGATATCTTGTGGATCCACCTACCAAAAGACAAAGACCCATATATCATTAAAATTGTGAAGATCAAATTCATTATAGCTAACCAAATAACTAATTGAACTCTTATATAAGAAAAACGAAAAACAAAAAGATGACCCATAAGGTACAAACAGCCGATGACAAGAAATTACAAAATTCCAAGTTTTGAAAACCTTAGTCTTCAAGAAATAATAACTGACCAGCATTTAAAAAAACTACCTGAATATCATTGCAAAGGAGAGTTATACCATCAACCAGTATCATATCACTATATGGATCTGCACACATATCAGATTCAAAAAATTTAGTTGCATAATTGCAGCCATTAAGCAACAGAAGTCATTTACAGCGCCCAATGCTTAGAAGTCCAACATTTAAAACCAACATTACATGGGCTCATTCCCATTTAACAGCATATTAATTGGTCACACCAAATGAGTTTTAGGCTCTATGGTGGTTCCTACTGACAGGCATTGTTGTACATGTCAAGTTATCTAAAATTGCTTTTTCAAATTTCAGGATAATTTCATAATAAAACCTAGAGTTTAACATTGATTTAAATTAAATTCTGATGATGTAATTACATTAATGTCCACCCTATATTAGTGAGTCTCTATTGACTAAAAGTAACGAAGACCCACATAATATACACTTGAGATCTATCTGGGTACTTAAAAAAATATGTGAACATGAAGTGATATTTTAGGTTACACTCTCCCACCTCCAACACCCTCCCCCCCCCCCCCCCCCCAACAACCACCACCACCACCCCACAATCCAAAAAAAAAATGATGAAATCTTCTTCAAGCTATTTTTTTTTTTTCTTTTTTTCATATAAGATAACTACGTTTATTTGTTAGGATTTTTACATAAGAAAAAGTCATTTTGTGATACAACTTGTGATTGACAAGAAGGAATTTTTAGCACCCAGATAGGTCCTAAGTAGACGTGAATTTCAGTTATTTTTAGTTAACAGAAACTCACTAATTATAGGCTTGAAAGTGATGCAACTAAAACTTGCAGGTTTAATTTGAAGCTAACGCCAAATATAATATAGCTACCACACACCCCCACCACCCCCCCCCCCAAAAAAAAAAAATTCAACAACTCCAAAAAAAACGTAGTAATGAAGTGCTAGAAAGGCTGCAGAAGCAAGAGTTTAAGTAAAGCTTGCCTTTATATCTATTGAAGAGCTCCTCCAAATGTCTAGAGTCAGTAAATGATTTGCTCTGGGGCTGGCTGTAGAATACATCAAAGGCTCCTTCAAGATGCCAATCACTGGCCTTTAAAGTCTGAAGGGCAGATTTTTCACTGTAATTGGATTGGATTGTAAGATACACTTATCATTAAAATTTCAATTTTAAAACCACACACAAATACAACAATTATAATCTTTTTCAGAGGTTTACTTTTCAGGTGCAGCTTCCACCCGAGGATTGTGCTCTATGCAAGCACTTTAGAGGAGCAAATTATGGTAGTCTTACTTAGCCAAGGAATCATAAGGTACTTTGATAGGAAACAGTTTGTAGATTTAAAATTTTAAAAGAAATAGAATACACTGAAACTGACAGATTTAACAGTTTGACAGATACAAAGGTTTTTATTTTAAAACCTACAAAACTAGAGAGCTTCCAACAAAGTGCTTCAAGCATTTACACCCAATTCCTTATCCCCCACCCCCACCCCCAATTCTTCCCTCTCCATTCTGCACATCACCAATTTAGCAAGCACTAAAATTATTAATTTATTACTAACTGCCATTTTTCCTTCTTTTTTCCTAAATTTCAAAATTATAATAACACTGATTTAGTGCATTCAAATCATGCCCAATTTTCATCACCTCCATCTAATTCTCATCAATGCAAAGAAAGATGTGATTCAGTACAGCAGAAAAATTGCATATGATTATCAGTTACCTTGCACCAGTGATTGTCATAAACTGCTGAAGTTTGTCACGGTGACCTCTGCCCAACTTATGCTGTCAAAAAAAGAACAAAACCAGATCATGAATACTTATTTTTTATAGGTAATAAGAATTTTACTGAAAAAAATGAACATCATGTTCATGATGATGAACACTCTGAACATGGAACAAATGCCCATAGATCAAGAACTAAAGCTAACAACATGTAGGAAATCAGCAATAGATATACAATGCCTAAAACGCCAAATACAAGCCCACTGAAACAAAGTACCAAAAAGAAGAGATCATAAAAGATCTAAGGGCCTCTCAATATCTTCAAAGGTACAGGTGTTTTGTTCCTAGCAAACTTACCACATTAAACAGGCCAGAATCATATTTCATGTAGTGGAAAAGTGCTTCCCAGAGCATGAATACATACATATTACAACATAAATATATGCATAAAAATCCCAAAATCGCAATATAGAGGCCATGCATACACTCACATGCATGCACGCAAGCACAAATATACACATCGACATAGAGACACAAGCATGCTACTCCCTATTGACAAATTTTCAAACTGCACATTTGTCACACAAAATTACTCCAAAAAAATTCCCATTTGATAACACGTAAAATAACATAACATTTGTATAGAAATGTTAATTATGTAGGTTGATAAATTAATGACGTCAGTAAAGCCCCTTCCCACTCTGTGCGTGTTGATAAGTCATTAAACACTATCGTAAAAAATTCACACCATTTACCCACTTTTCTCAGCAGCTAGCCACAACCACCATGTCTCTCAGTCTTTCTTTTCTCTTTTTCTCACATACGTCTCCTATATCCCCAAATTCTTCTTCCTATAGTAATGAATTTCTAAATAAATTTTGGACTCATTGTTTTGGGCCATAGTAGAATACATTGTAATGTAGACTTCATTGCTTCTCTTTCTTTTAAATTGTTACTTTTCATCTTTTGTATCTCTATGGGTCTACTTTGTGTATAAAAATATGTCCATGAGCTAGTTCCATTCATTCAATAATATTTTATTACAATAACCATCACCACCAAATCAGAAGTAAATTTTGGACTTACTCAACCATAATAGTTCTTGTTGAAATGAGGATGATGGAGATTTTTTCCATAAGTAACGATTATTTATTGAGAAAAGAGACTTATATGCTCCTGGGCATAAGCATAAACTACTTAGCCCGTCAGTAGTGAACGCCCATGGGTTACCCGGCAATCAATTCTAGTGGGTGGGGTCAAATGCACCCACGTTACACTGGCTAGAAGCAAGTCCAAAGGACTCTTGGATTACCCATCAGGGTGCAGCCTAGTGGTTGGAAGTGGGGATGAGCTGTGAACCCAGACTTTCTGGGTTCAATCCCCACTAGGAGTTCTCTTGGATTACCTGATACACGGTATTGGCAGGTGGGGTTCAAAGAGCCCTGCCTTGGTGATGTTCTGCGTCATCAAAAAACTAAAAAAAAATTAAAAATTTTTTTTAAAAAAAGGCTCCCTTCATCCCCCCCCCCCCCCCAAAAAATAAATAAATAAAAGAAGCCTAAAAGAATTACAAAAAGGTAAATTATGCAAGAAGTATAGCAACCCTTTAAAACTGACAAGGGATGCTAATGGTATGATAAAAACTAAAACAACTTTGACATTCCCTGGAGACACTCTCTTTTCTTCTACATCAAACTACCATGAAAGTGTTCAAATAATCTTCCCTAATTCCTATGATCTATACCCAACTCAATTTATACTCTTTTCAGCTACATAGAACTAACACAGCATAATTTGACCTAAAAGTCACACCTCAATTATAAGATTTGCAATATGGGAATTCACTCCTTTACCTCAGTTTTCTCCATTGAAAAAAAATACAACACTAAAACCCTAATTCTCCACAAATTTCAAGCAATTATTCAAAATTAGAAAAAACCCAAAATGGAAAGGGAAAAAAAAAGCCACTGAAGATTTATGAGACACAGGTCTAGATTTGAATAAAAAATTCACACATACATAACAAAGTAAAATACAGAACAAAACTTTGCGAAATTAAAACCCCTAGTTCTCCAAAAATTGTGAACTAAATTACTCAATTTAAAAGAAGAAGAAGAAGAAAAAAAAAGTTACCATTTTTGAAGTGTGATGAGTGAAACCCTAACTGTGGGTACCGTGCGAGAGAGAGATAGAGAGGACTTAGAGAGAGAAAATTAGGGTTTGTTTCTTTCTCTGTCACTCTCTTTCTCTCTCTAAAAAAAAAAAAAAAAAAGAGAAGCTGAAGAGATTTTCGATTCTCTCTTTGTTCTCCGGTGAGGTAGAGACTTTCCTTTGCTGAATTGGACAGCGACAGCAGCATCGGTCTTTCTGGCACTTGTGTTTTCTTTAATTTACCATATTGCCCTTTACATTATCTCAAACTTAAGCTTTGTGGGAGCTTATTTTTGAGGAGAAAAAGGTAAATGTGTGACAGTCGGACACATGTTGTTATTCTGGTGGGACCATATATTTAAGGATGACCGTGGGTGAGGGGGCATGGGCAATTGACGCCACTGTCCAAACCGAACCCGTGACGATGGTAACACACAAAAAGTTACAACTTTTTATATATGATATAATAGATTATAACTAATTACTTATAATTTTTGTACGAATTATCATATTTTTTTATGCACCTCACAAGTTGCCACATGAATAGTTGTAATTTTTAATATAATTCTAAAATTTTTGTCAGGGAAAATTTTAACACACGATATGTAAAAATGTTTTCTAATTTTGGATCTATGGTGTGGGTTCTACTTCAGCTTGTAAGATTTTTTATTGTTGGATAAGAGAATTAGAATTTTAACCTGCTTACACTAAAAATCATCTAATAATAAGGAATAATTATTATGTAGTGAATGTCGTCAATAAGTGCTTCAAAAAAAAAAATGTCGTCAATAAGAGAAAAGGAAAAAAAAAAAAAGTTCATACCATTCACATGTTTCTTCTGTCCAAAATGGTATTTCAATCCAAATTTACCTTATCAAATGTTATTTAATTTTAGGCAACATATTTTGGTCATGTAAATATGGCATTATTGAATATAAGGAGAAGGGGAGGGATGGGATGAAGAAGGCATAGATCACTTAAAGCATAAAGTTGAAAAAACCCTAGAGATATGTATATCTGTATCACATCTCAATTCGAATTGAAAACCAATAAAGCAACAAGAATAATCTGCATTTTTTTTCATTTCTAGTAATGGAATTTGTTTTTTAAAATGAAAAGAAGAAAAGGGTATGGGCCTTAGCTTATCCTTACTTTCGGCAAGAAGAATAAAGGTTAGAGATAGGTATAAACCTGGTAACCCCACCAGGGCCACCACAATAAAAAGCCCATATTTGTAAACTACTTGTTTGTAGTTATTTTAAATCAAACAAAGCATACTTGGGGTGGTGAGGCAATATGTCTCTTTGCAGACACTGGCTAGTTGGTTTAGTGGACAAGAAAGGTGTGTCAAAAGTTTCAAGTTTCATTTATCACATTGTTATTCTACGAGTTTTTTTAGGTGTCTCGTGAACAGAAAGTGAAATAATTTGACCAAAGTTTAGGACACAACTTCCTTATATAAAAACTAGCCTCATCACACGCGTTTCGCGTTTGGGATGAGGCTTATTTTTTTTTAGTGGTCTTATTTTTGTAGAAAAAAAAAACTGTATTTTTTTTTTATATATATATATATATATATAATTTTTATTTTAAAAATCTAATTTATAAGTAGATAAAATAATTTGAAAATTAACCGGAGAGTGGTTTTATTTTTTAGGCAATATTTTAGTGGGAGTTAGAGTTGCATTTTTACTGTATTATCCTTTAATTTTGTCTCTACTTAAACATAGAGGTATAGGGATATTTTTGAACTAAAAAAATGAGGAATCCAAACAAAAGAAGCGCCTTAAATAATAGTACAGATAGATAATAATAAAAATTAAAAGTTCTATTTGTATTTTAAAGAATAAGGCATTTAGGATGTAATTATGAATTATTGGAGGAGATACTAACGGCTTTAGATACCGCTTATTTTGCTAAAAATTGAAAATTTATTACTGAAAATAATAAAATAAAAAAATTTTGGTTACTATTTGCTTTCCCAAATACTATGCATTTGCCTTAATGCACTGTTCATGTCCCATAAACAATATAAGAGGCGCTGATCAAAAAAAAAAAAAAGCAAAAACGCAGACACATGAGTTTTCATCCGCATCCATACGGATACTAAGGGTCCGTTTGGATACAGCTGAAAACTAAAAACTGAAAACACTGTAGCAAAATAATTTTTAAATGTGTGAATAGTACCGTGGGACCCATTTTTAATGAAAAAATTGCTGAAAAATGAAAATTGTGGGTACGTAAACAGTGAAATTTGGGTTGAAAAGTCAATTATTGCGGCTACTGTTTATTAAACAGTAACTGCTACAGTACATAAACAGTAAAAAAAGACTGAAACCCGTGAAAAAAAAAAAAAAAAATGCTAAAACACAAACGCGCGTTTCAGCTTTTCCGCCCAAGCCAAACGGTCTCTAAGTCAAGTTTAGAACCTCTATCTAGTTTCAAAAGCTATCCAAGTTGGAAGATTTTGCCGAAGATTGAAGACAGTAAAGGGTGAAAAGAGATGCGAACATGGCCCATGAATTACGTGAATGGGCCTTGAGATGCAATTTTTTGGGCTGTATCCAGCCTTATGTCGTCCCTTGGGTGTGTTAAAAGAATCTGATGCCTAATGATTGTACGGTAAATGAGTAAATTTACATTTACTAATCCAAATTGCCTCCTATTTGTTTATTTTTTTTCATTTAAAAAATATTCAATTCAAAGTACCGAAAAGCTTACCATAATTTAGATACAAAGTTTTATAGCACAACTAGTTGGCACATCATTAAATCATTTGAACAAGCTGGTATCTTTCCAAACAGGGATAGAGCCAAGATTTGGAATTAGAAGGGCGGCTTTACTGTTGGCTGCTTGCAGTAGCTTTGGCCTCCGGCTCTGCTGTTTAGATATTTCAAGGTTTTTTTCTTTTTCTTTTTTTTCGAAGTATCTTTGATGCATACTGCTGGGTAAGGACAAAATTATTTTATTAAAAATATTTTAAAAAGCCGAGTTGTTTGTTTTGGATAAAATTAGTTGATTGAACATAATTTTTTTGTGGGTTCCTGTTAGCTCAACTGGTAAAGTCTCTAATTATCAAATAAGATATCTAGGATTCAATCTCCGCCTACACCAAAAACCGATTGGTGTCTTGGTCTGATAATAAAGAGCTATCATTAGAAACGAACGTTATAGGTTAAAACTCTCTAAAAAAAATAAAAAATAAAAACTTAATTTTTTTTTACTATTGGTAATTTTTATTAATGAGCTAATTTTTTTTGGGCTTGTATATATATATATATATATATATTTAATTTTAGATCTATAAATTTGCTATAGCCTTTAAAATGAGGAAAATGCTAGAATTACAACGTTTTAATAAATTGTTAATGTCATTAGTGGTTATTGTTATGTAAAAAAAGTGATGTAAATGGTGGGCCTAGATGCAAACCAATAAAAATTTGCTACTTCAATAGTTTGTGAAAATATTGTAGAAAAGTTTTTGTTGTTGTAACATTACTCTCAAAAAATTAAAAATATTGTTAAGGGAGGTAAAATGTAATTTTATAAAAAAAATTGCTAAAATTATTACCTATATATACTAATAATTAAAAAAAAAAATGTGGGGGTGGTGGGTGGGAAGGGGGAGGGGGGTGTTGAGGGCATTGTTCCCCATTGTCCAAGGGTGGCTAAATCCCTATTTCCAAGAGTGTTTGGGAGAGTATGGTGATGAATGAGTTTGAGCTATGAGGGCAACATATTTAATATGTAAGTATTTCTAACCATCTAAAAAAATGGACAGCTCCTTATGTTTCAAACAAAACATCCAATGTTCAAATTAGGAATGACAATGGGTCAGGATAAGGCCAGATCTTGGGTGCCCCATCTTAGGTGCCTAAACAAATTTTGGGCTAGGATAGGTATGGTCACTTTATGGCCCAATAATGCCTTTTTTATGTGAAGATGTATTATGTATGCGTAAATAAATTGTTGTAAAAACTTGAACTTAACTGAAGTTATAATATTTTGTGCCACTAAATACTATTCTTTTTTTTCTTTTTTATATTTTTGTTAAAATAGGCAAATATAGTGGGGGAGGAAGAGGTGGGGTTTAAATTACAAACTTAGGGTAGCACAAATAATATCATGACCATTGGGCTATCACTTGAACCCCAACTTGTGCTAATCAAAAATTACTTTTATGATTACTTTTCTAATTTCAAAGAGTACCCCTCTCACCTCCCTTCCCCCATGGCATCAAACAATAAAACAACTCAAATTTGACTATGGTGTTTTTGTCTATCAATTTTCAATTCCCCAATTATTTAAATTTTGTTAAAAATCCTCTCTCAAAGTCAGTCAACCTAGATTTTGCTTGACATGTGTCTATAGCAAATACTATTAAGTGTGGATCTCTTGATTCAAACCTAATTGTTTGCAACAAATGTCCCAAACTATGTAAAGCCCAAAAATAGGTTGGCCCAACTTAAATGGGATATGATAGGCTTCTTATGCTCTAACAATATTGTCAATACATTATTTTCGTTTTGCAAGAATCAAGTTTTTTATTTTATTTTATTTTATTTTATTTTATTTTATCTAGATGACGAACTTTATTCAACTAAATGAAAGGCCCAATTGGGCCCTAAACTTATTAGAGATCTCATAGGTAGTATTTATTTAGTTAACTTATTTAGCTTGTGTAAGACTTTTAAAAATCTTTATTTCATTTTTTTTAGTGTAAAAATTATACCTTCTAATGTTTTGGATTTGGATCATTTATGGTTTTGAAGACTTCATCAATTCCATTGTAATTTTGTATTCGCTTTGAAAGAAAATTTTGTAATTTATATTGAAAATAAAACCTTTAAGAATTTTATTAGGAAGATGCATGATAATAGATTATTTTTATTACATAAAATCTAGCATAATTTTGGTAAAAGATAAAAACTTATTTCTTGATATGTTTGTACATGTCTAAAACAAACTAGACAATAGTTGGAGTTTAAAAGTAATATCATTAGCATAACGTGGTTCCCAAACAAAAATTTCTGACTCTATTCTTGCTTTTATATATATTAGTATGTAACTCCATGCAAACGTATGGATGCATTTAAAATTAAACAAAATTTTTATTATAAAAATATAAATAATTAGTCAAAATTTTTTTTTTAACATATAACACATGCATTCATGCATATGTATAGATATATTTAAAATTAAACACAATTTTTATCATAAAATATAGATAATTAGTCAAATTATTTTTTTAAAGTAAATATAATTAGTCACATATTAAAATTCTCACCTAAATTTAATATTACTTATGATCATTTTTTTTTCTAATTTTTAATAAGATAGAACATGTGGTGATTTTTATTTTATTTATTTTTTGAGAAACATGTGGTGATTTTTATTGAGTATATGTAATTGTTTTTTTTTTTTTTAATTTTTATAGTTCATTAATATTAGATTCTTAGTAATTTGCACTCATCAACTCACTTGGCAAAAAAATTAAAAAACTTAAGTAGACACATGACACATGCTTAAATAGATAATTATGGTGTAGTCCCCACATAAATTTAGACACGTGCAAAATTTGATTATAATTTCAAATTCTAATTCAACTTTCTCTAAGATTTGAAGACTTATAAATTTGAAATTTTTTTTAGTTATATGATTTTTTTTTATGGTTTATTATATTGGATTCCTTGTTTTTTACACGAAATTAACTAATTTGACACAGAAATTTAAAAATTTAGATTAGATGAGACACATGACACAAAATTAAATTATAATTAAAATTCAATTTTTACACTAAATTAACTCACTTGGCACAAAATTCTAAAATTTAGATTAAATGAGACATGTGTGCAAAATTAAACTCTAATTGAATTTCAATTTGATAATTACTCTGATTTTCTTTATGTTTTACCTATTATTATATATATAGATTACTTGGATTTTCTTTACGCTTTACCTATTATTATATATATAGATATAGATATATAAATGTGTGTGTGTGAAGAAGTTGGGGTCAAATCTTAGATATGCATCCACAACAGGAGTGAATTTGCATCAAGCCAAGAGGTCATCGACTTCTACATGTACACTGTGGCTCTCACACATGACACAACTACAATGAGTCACAAGGAACTTTTTTTTTTTTTTTTTCATAGATGTCTTCATGTTTCCCTTTTTTTTCATGGGGAATTTTGAGAATATTGTATTCTTAATGGATTCGTCCAAAACATTGTATGAATTGTTGATAAGAAAAAAAATTACTAAAATTAAATTAAAGTTGGGTTAAGTGGATACATGGATAGAGATTGTTTTTTTTTTTTTTTTCCTTTTAAGATCAACTATTTTAACCAATCACTCCCTATATTCCCACAGTTTTCCAATTATACTGTTGTTTTCTTATCATTTGAGTGGTGTTATCATTCCTCACTAAGCAAATCAATGACCCTGTTTGGCTAACCTATTTGCTTGATATTGAGATAAAAAGTGATTTTTAAATAAATTAACTTTAAGCAAATAAACCAACTTATTTTCTTAGACTCCTTTTTTATTTCACATTTAAGCAAATAAGCTAACAGTAAATAAGCACCCCCAAACATGCACTCAGAATTAAAATTTAAAATTATATTGAAATGATCTTCTAACATATTTGCTTGATATTTGTATTTTAAAGAAGGCAATTAGGATGTAATTATGAATTATTGGAGGGGATGCTAAGTGCTAAGTCAAGTTTAGAACCTTTATGTAGTTTCAAAAGCTATCCAAGTTGTGTATATTAGAACCTTATTCTCTCTGTTTGTTTGTTTCTCAAAAGCTATCCAAATTGAAAGATTTTGCCGAAGATTGAAGACAGTAGATGGGTGAAAAGAGATGCGAACATATTGGCCCATGAATTACGTGAATGGACCTTAAGATGCAATTTTGAGGGCTGTACCCAGCCTTATTTCGCCCCATGGGGGTGTTAAAAGAATCTGATGGCTAATGATATGTACAGTAAATGAGTAAATTTACATTTACTAATCCAGATTGCCTTCTATTTGTTTATTTTTTTTCATTTAAAAAATATTCAAGTAAAAGTACCAAAACGTTACTATAATTTAGATATTGTGTACCTTATAGGTCTAATGTAATGCATTAGGCACAAAATGTAACGTGCAAGCCAAGAGTTTTATAGCACAACTAGTTGGCATATCATTACATCATTTGAACAAATTGGTACCTTTCTAGGAGTGTTTGGGAGAGTACAGTGACGGGGGGGTTCGAGCTCTAAGGGCAAATATTTAATATGTAAGTATTTATAACCATTTAAAAAGAATGGACATCTCCTGATGTTTCAAATAAAAACATCCAAAGTTCAAATTATGAATGATAATGGGGTAGAACGAGGTCAAATCATGGGTGCCCCATCTTAGGTGACTAAACAAACTTTGGGCCTAGGGTATGGTCACTTTATGGCCCAAAAATGCCTTTTTTATGTGAAGATGTATTATGCATATGTAAATAAATTATTGTAAAAAGTTGAACTTAATTGAAGTTATAATATTTTGAGCCACAAAATACTATTCTTTTTTTCTTTTTTATATTGTTGTTAAGATAGGCAACTATAGTGGGGGAGGAAGAGGTGGGGTTTAAATTACAAATTTAGGGTAGCACAAAGAATGTCATGACCATTGGGCTATCACTTGAACCCCAACTTGTGATAATCAAAGATTACTTTCATTTTTACTTTTCTAATTTCCAAAGAGTACCCCACCCCCCTCACCTCCCTTTCCCCATGGCATCAAACAATAATACAACTCAAATTTGACTATGGTATTTTTGTCTATCAATTTTCAATTCTCCAATGATTTAGGACCCGTTTGGTAATGTTGTTCTAGTAACATTGTTCGTATTTTTTAAAAATACATGTGGATGAAAAAGTGTGTAAAAATACGTGTAATATTGTTTAAAAACTGAAAACATGTCGTTAAAAATCCTCTCTCAGAGTCGGTCAACCTAGATTTTGCTTGACATGTGTCTATAGCAAAGACTAAAAGTGTGGATCTCTTGATTCAGACCTAATCATTTGCAACACATGTCCTAAACTATGTAAATCCCAAAAAATAGGTTGGCCCAACTTAAATGAGATATGATAGGCTCCTTCTGGTCTAACAATATTGGCAATACATTATTTTCGTTTTGCAAGAACCAGGCCTTTGTTTTTTTATCTAGACAACGAACTTATTCAACCAAATGAAATGCCCAATCGGGCTCTAAACTTATTAGAGACCTCATAGATGGTATTTATTTAATCAACTTAGTGTGTGTTTGGCTCCAAATTAAAAGGCTAGCTTATTTTACTATTCAGCTAATTTTTGCTAGTATTCATGGGTTCCATTGCACTTTTTGGTACTATTCATAGGTCTTACTGTACTATTTCAGCTAACTTTTACCTTTATCTACGGTACTTTTAGTAAAAAGTTTTTAGTGTCAGTAAAATAAGCATATTCCAAACAGACCATTATTTAGTTTGTGTAAGACTTTTAAAAATCTTTTTTTCATTTTTTTAGTGTAAAATTTATATCTTCTAATGTTCTGGATTTGGATCATTTGTGGTTTTGAAGACTTCATCAATTCCATTGTAATTTTGTATTCGCTTTGAAAGAAAATTTTGTAATTTATATTGAAAATAAAACCTTTAAGAATTTTATTAGGAAGATGCATGATAATAGATTATTTTTATTACATAAAATCTAGCATAATTGGAGTTTAAAAGTAATAAGTTCTCTTCAAAAAAATGATTTAGAAAATATATAATTACATCAACATTCATAATTTTATATATATTTATAAATTATGACTTATTCTAAAATTAATTCAAGAGATTTGTCTTGATTAATTTATCATTAGCGTAACGTGGTTTCCAAACAAAAATTTCTAACTCTATTCCTACTTTTATATATGCGTGTGTGAAGAAGTTGGGATCAAATTTTAGATATGTATCCACAACAGGAGTGGATTTGTGTCAAATCAAGAGGTAATTGGCTTCTACATGTACACTGTGGCTCTCACACATGACACAACTACAATGGGTCACAAGGAACTTTTTTTTTTTTTTTTTTTCCTTTTCATACCTCTATTCATGTTTCCCTTTTTCATGGCGAATTTTGAGAATATTGTATTCTTAATGGATTCGTCCAAAACATTATATGAATTCTTGATGCGAAAAAAATTACTAGAATTAAATTAAAGTTGGGTTAAGTGAATACATGGATAGAGCTTCTAATGCTATTTTTTTCTTTTAAGATCAACTATTTTAACCAATCACTCCCTATATTCCAACAGCTTTCCAGTTCTGCTGTTGTTTTCGTATCATTTGAGTGGTGTTGTTATCGTTCCTCACCAAGCAAGTCAATGACTATGTTTGGCTAACCTATTTGCTTAATATTGAGATAAAAAGTGAATATCAAATAAATTAAATTTAAGAAAATAAACAAAATTATTTTCTTAATAGAGTCCTTTTTTATTTCACATTTAAGCAAATAATCTAACAGTAAATAAGCACAGTCAAACATGCCCTCGGAATTAAATTTTAAAATTATTTTGAAATGACCTTTTATCCTCTTTCATATGAATTCAATTTTAATAATAATTTTTATTTTTCTATGGGATAATATTAATAAAAATACATCTTTTGTTGTGTATTTCGTTCTATCAACTACAACTTGTCACACACATATTTTGTCTATTCTAAAACAACCAAAGTTTAGAGAGTAAAAAATTAAATATATGACATATTGTAATTAGTGGAGTATAAAATGAAACACTTGGAAGTGAAATAGAGAATTTTTGTTCAGTGATATTTGTAACCTCAAGTTAAGTTGAGAGTGAACTAAATTGGACAAACCAATTATTAATGCTTCTTTCCAATTTTAGTAAGTTTGGGTACCCAAGCATAATGTACATGAAGTTTCTAAAAACTTGTTCGTGTGAACAGAGTAATTTAATTCTTGAATTGACTTGTCAAGACTCAAGAGTCTTAGATTAATTCATTCTTTCTTTGTTAATTTTTAATTTATGAAACATATTTTTATTTTTTAAGCCTTTACTATCAATTTTCCAACCATAATAAGATTGGAAACTTTTTAAAGTATGTTATTCTTTTCTTTGCTAAGTAACAAGATTTGGTAAAGTATAAAATTATGCTTCTAAAATCTTTATTAACATCTTTAACCAACTCCTATGTGCATGTGTGGGGGTATGATCCTGTGCAGTACTGTGCATCCCATGCATGGGTTGCTTATATGAGCAATTTCTATATATATATATATATACACAATAAATTTTCAACTTAGGATACAACTCCATAATAATAATTTTTTATTATCACACTAAGTTACCAATTAGTTTATGTTGTAGGCGGGAGTTAGTTGACTTATGATGCAACTCTATAGTAACTAAAGCCCATTATATAAGCTATACTTGGTTCCTTTTTATGAATTCTTCTACACCCTGAAATTGGGAAATTATATTAAAGACCTAAAATTTATACCATATTTAATAATAAGTTCTATTTTTTTTTTAGTTTTATCAATTAAAATTCCAAAATGTTGAAACTGTATCAAGAAAAAGCATTAATTTGTCCATCACCATTATTCTATAGTAACAAAAAACAAATAAAAAAGAGGTGAACAAGGTTTAAGTAAAACACAAAGTTTTCTCAATGATTTCTTTTTGCTACATTATTGTTAGAGATGGGAGAGAGACTTCAAGTTCAAACGAGTAGATATTAGTAAGAGTTTTATGTAATTTTCCTAAACAAAGCATGTGTCATCCTGTGGACTTCAAAGATTATTATATATGAAAAAGAGGTAGATAGACAGCTAGCCCAGGCACGCTTTCAAGTATTATATGTTGTATTAGTTGAGGTGTGAACTAAAATGAAGGTTCCAGTGGGATTCCTTCCATGCTTAATATAGCCGAAATTGGGATAGCTAAAACGAAGTCAGCTCTTAATATGTCATGACAAAAGAGTAGTTACACTAATATCATCATATCAACATTCCTCATGCGTTTTTTTGTTTAATCTAAATCCAATTTTAACTTAGAATTGGAAGCTGCAATTAATTATAAAATACCAACTAGTTCAATTATTTATTAATTTGCTCTCTATATAAGGTGACTGATATTCCTTCCTTTCTTCACTTCTTGTAACAACAATGGCAACTGATGATCTTCGCACAGATTCTTCCGACTACCGGGTTGAACTTCTATCACCGGAAGCAGCCGGCATGGTTCCGGCTGCACCAAGGGAGCCAACATGGCAACTCAACATGGATCAGTTTCGGTTGGCAGAGAGACACATGAATTCTAACTATGGTTGTGGATCTTTTTGGCAGCCATTAAGTATGCATGCTATTCTTTTCCTGTTTATATAATCTTATTGTGCTTAATTAAGCTTTAATTACAATAACTTACTTTGTTTTTCTATCTTTTGTTAGTGAGGCAAAAAAAAATTGCGGCATACTACAAGAGGCAGGAAAAAATTCTCAAAGGATTTGATGAAATCGACAAATTTACCGAGCAAGGGTTTTTGCCTGAAAGTATGACAGAGGTTTGTCGTTTAATTTATCAAATATACTTAAATCGAGTCACATAATCACAAGCAATAACCAATTTCAATGACTTGTAACCATATTTTGTTTTGGTTATTGAGAAATGAAGCTAATGAAATGTGCTCCTTTTGAGATGGGGTTGAGATCAACTCTTATAATTGTTATTGATTCATCTTATTCATTTACTTAGGGAAAAAGTGACATATCAAATCTAGTAACTATTTGGGGTTGGATTGGTTGTCTCATGAGATCTCAAAATGTATATATCTTTACCTAACTCTCTTTGTCTCTCACACATAAACCTTTTTTTGTTTTCAGGATGAAGAGAAGCAACTTGCTAGGGGTGAGAGTCTGGCAATATATGCATCTAACATAGCTAACGTTGTGATTTTCATTGCAAAAGTGTTTGCTTGTGTTGAGAGTAAATCACTGGCAGTGATAGCTTCCACCTTGGACTCCCTTTTGGATCTTTTATCTGGTTTTATCCTATGGTTTACTTCTCATGCTATGAAAAAACCAAATCACCATTGGTATCCTGTTGGGAAGAACCGAATGCAACCTGTGGTAAGCCTTCCTAACTAGAAAAACATTAAATTGAAGTTCTTAGAAGATTACAAGTGATTTCTTAATTGCACTGTTAATTAATGAAGCCATATGATACCGTTGACTTAATTTACAATCATGTGCTATCTCATTTTCTTTTTAAGACACTTTAAACCCTTAAAATTTATGGTTGTTATTATTTTGCTCCCTTAAGTTTGAGATTTTTCATTTCAGTCCGCCAAATTTTCAATTTTTTTTTTTTTTTTTCAAAATGATTATTTTGTCCATTTTTTGACAGATTTGGGTGCTAAGTACCATCTCAGCTTAGTTACAATTTTATTGACAGACAAAATGACCATTTTGAAGTTAGAATCAAACCTTCATTTTTTTTTTTTTTTTTGAGAAGGGGCATAATCAAACTATGTGGACTAAAATGAAAAATCTAAAATTTAAAGAACCAAAATGAAAATTATTCCAAACTTTAAGGGTTAAAAGTATAATTTAGCCTTAAAAAAAACTGTTAAAACTATTATCAATTTTATTACAAAAACTTTACTAACAGACATATTAATGAATAAAATCGGTGTCAATAAATAATATATTAATTAAAATTTTAATAACTTTTGGTTTTTTTGTATTTAAAATTTGACGTATGAGTTTATAAGTTTTATGTATAAAAAATTGTAGTATTAATATTACTCTTTTTCCTAAAAATGAGATCTCATGTCTTGTGCCAAAGGAAAAAAAAAAAAAGGAGAATTTAGTGGGTTTTGAGCTAAGTACTGTATTAAATATTATGATGTTATCAAAATCTGGAACACCTTCATCATTTTCCTCTTTCTTTTGTCATCATAAAATGGTGTTGTAATTATGGTCAATAACATAGAAATAAGAATTCCACTTTCTTATTTAGCTCCAATGGGCAATTTTGCAGGGCATTGTTGTTTTTGCATCAGTAATGGCGACACTTGGATTACAAATATTGTTCGAATCAGGTCGACAACTCCTAGCGAAAGTGAGTTTCAATAAATTCAATTTGCAATTCATTCAATGGTTTTGGGCAACACCAGTCTCACTCTATGATGCTTTTACATTCAAATTTTAAAACCTGAAAAAATCTCACTTATGTTTTTAGAGATTCTACTATATAGTGATAAATAAGTGGTATTGACACCCTCTATAGTGTTTGATGTTTAGGATTCTAATCTCACCTCTCACTTATGTTTTCTGCTTGTATGTAACCCATTACTATTTCCTGAAGTCACCATTAAATTTATATATGCAGACTCGGCCTGAAAGGGACCCCATGAAAGAAAGATGGATGATAGGAATTATGATCTCAGTCACAGTAGTAAAATTTGTGCTCATGGTATACTGTCGCAGATTCGAAAATGATATTGTGAGGGCATATGCTCAAGACCATTTGTTCGATGTGATCACCAATGCAATCGGTCTAGTAACAGCAGTTTTGGCTATCAAATTCTACTGGTGGCTCGATCCAACCGGCGCCATCATTGTAAATCTATGATATCTATTGTTAAATTTGTCACAATTAAAATTTTTTTTACCAATTGAGCTAATTAGAACTTGTGTCACAATTAATCACTGATCTATTATTGTAAATGACGAAAATATTATTGACCCACAATGCAGATAGCTTTGTACACAATCAGTAATTGGTCAAGGACTGTGATGGAGAATGTATGGTCACTAATTGGGAGGACAGCCTCGCCAGAGTATTTAGCAAAGCTAACATATCTCATTTGGAACCATGATAAGGAGATTAAGCATATTGACACAGTTAGAGCATACACATTTGGGTGTAACTACTTTGTTGAGGCTGACATAGTTTTACCAGAGGAGATGCCCCTTGGTCAAGCACATAATATTGGGGAGAGCCTTCAAGAGAAGATTGAACAACTCCCCCAAGTTGAACGAGCATTTGTTCATGTAGAATATGAAACAACTCACAAGCCAGAACATAAGCCAAAGGCTTCATAACAACCAAGAAAAGCAATACAAGAAGGATAAATAATTGTTTGCATGTGTGCATATTAAAGAGGGATGGATATTCATCGTGTAAGGAGTCCAACCAAACGTTCGTGGCCTCTTCGGGTTGGTTTTTTCCTTTACCAGTGACTAATCTGTCTATAAAAAGTTTTAAGATGCCTCTATTTACTATTTAGTCTACTTACACTTCACTTTTTAAGGTTGAAAATTTTGAATTTGGATTTATTGTAAACTATAACCTCGTGCATGTGCATTAATACATCTAAAAAAAAATATCAAAATAAGATGTTTCTATTTACTATTTAGTCTACTGACACTTCACTTTTTAAAATTAAAAAACTTAGGTTCAAATTTATTGTGAAATTGAAATTAAAAAAAAAAAAAAAACTTATTTGCTTATATTTTGTTTTTGGGCATCTAAATTAAGAATCTTATATAGGGGAAGCCTTTTAAATAGTAATAGTATAGATGAACACAATTTTAAGGGGGCAAAAAAAAGATAATTATTTTGTATATATTTTATAATGTAATTATAGTGAACAGAAAATAAAATAAAGAACACCAAAATTCGTGCTACGTACTCGAAAGATAATTTTCGTTATGAAAAGCATGGAGTGGGTGAGGGAGATATTAATTAACAAAAAGGAATGATGTATTAATATTGACTGACTCTCTGCTCTCTAGCAAGAAAGGGGTTTATTTATTAACACCGACTCTCAAAGAAGGAATTCAATCATTTATTATTGGCTTGTAGTCTTGTGACCTTAAATATAATGAAGTTTATGCCTTCATTGCCCTTTTTGTTTTTGTTTTTGTTTTTGTTTTTGTTTTTGTTTTTTTTTTTTTTTTGTTTTTTTTTTTTGATCAAATGCACCTAGGTTTTACTAGCTAGAAGCAAGAACAAAGGTCTCTTCTTGTAAAGGTTCCCTACATCACCCATCAGGGTGCAGCCTCGTGGTTGGAGGCAGGGATGAGCTGTAAACCCAGACATCCTAGGTTCAATCCCCACTAGGAGTTCTCTTGGATTACCTGATACACGGTATTAGCAAGTGGGGTTCAAAAAGCCCTGCCTTGGTGATGTTTTGCGTCATCAAAAAAAAAAAAAAGGCTCCCTTCATTTCCACCCCTACACCCCCCCCCCCAAAAGAATTACAAAAAAATAAACTATGCACAGAAGTTAAATTTGAAAAGGGAAGCTATTGGTATGATAAAAACTAAAACAACTTTGACATTCCCTAGAGGCACCCATCTTCCATTTTTATACATACTCTAGTCACTCTTATTTCTTCTACATCAAACTACCATGAAATGAAAGTGTTCTAATGATCTTCCCTTATTCCTATGATCTATACCCAACTCAATTTATACTCTTTTCAGCTACATAGAACTAACACAACATAATTTGACCTAAAAGTCACACCTCAATTATAAGATTTGCAATATGGGAATTCACTCCTTTACCTTAGTTTTCTCCATTGAAAAAAACCACAACACTAAAACCCTAATTCTCCACAAATTTCAAGCAATTATTCAAAATTAGAAAAAACCACAAAAAAAAAAAAAAAAAGCACTGAAGATTTTTGACACACAGGTCTGGATTTGAATAAAAAATTCACACATACGTAATAGAGTAAAATAAAGAACAAAACTTTGCGAAATTAAAACTCTAGTTCTCCAAAATTGTGAACTAAATTACTCAATTTAAAAGAAGAAGAAGAAGAAAAAAAGTTACCATTTTTGAAGTGTGATGAGTGAAACCCTAACTATTGGTACCGTGCAAGAGAGAGAGAGAGAGAGAGAGAGAGAGGACTTAGAGAGAGAAAATTAGGATTTGTTTCTTTCTCTTTCACTCTCTTTCTCTCTCTAAAAAAAAAAAAAGAGAAGATGAAGAGATTTTCGATTCTCTCTTTGTTCTTGGGTGTGGTGGAGACGTCTCTTTGCTGAGTAGGACAGTGACAACAGCATTGGTCTTTCTGGCACTTGTGTTTTCTTTAATTTACCATATTGCTCTTTACATTATCTCAAACTTAAGCTTTGTGGGAGCGCTTATCTTTGAGGAGAAAAAGATAAATGTGCGAGAATCAGACACATGTTATTGTTCTGGTGGGATCATATATTTAAGGATGACCGTGGGTGGGGGCATGGACAATGGATGCCATTGTCCGAACCGAACCCGTGACGATAGTAACATGTAAAAAGTCACGACTTTTCCTATGTGATATGATAGACTCTAACTAATTATTTATAATTTTCGTATGGATTATCACATTTTTTATGCTCCTCACAATCTGTCATGTAAATAGTTGTGATTTTTTATGTGATCCTAAAATTTTTGTCGGGGAAAATTTTAACACACCATATATAAAAATGTTTTCTAATTTTGGATCTATGGTGTGGGTTCTAGTTCAGCTTGTAAGATTTTTAATTGTTGGATAAGAGAATTGGAGTTTTAATCTGCTTACACTAAAAATCATCTAGTAATAAGGAATAATTATTAGTTTATCAAAAAAAAAAAAAAAAAAGGAATAATTATTATGTAGTGAATGTCGTCAATAAGAGAAAAGGAAAAAAAAAAGTTCATACCATTCACATGTTTCTTCTGTCCAAAATGGTATTTCAATCCAAATTTACCTCATCAAATGTTATTTAATTTTAGGCAACATATTTTGGTCATGTAAATATGGGATTATTGAATATAAGGAGAAGGGGAGGGTTGGGATGAAGAAGGCATAGATCACTTAAAGCATTAAAGTTGAAAAAACCCTAGAGATATGTATACCTGTATCACATCTCAATTCGAATTGAAAACCAATAAAGCAACAAGAATAATCTGCATTTTTTTTTCCTTTCTAGTAATGGAATTTGTTTGTTAAAATGAAAAGAAGAAAAAGGGTATGGGCCTTAGCTTATCCTTACTTTCGTCAAAAAGAATCAAGATTAGAGATGGGTATAAACCTGGTAACCCTACCAGGGCCACCACAATAAAAAGTCCATATTTGTAAACTTCGTAGTTATTTTCAATCAATCAAAAAGCATACTTGGCTAGTTGGTTTAATGGACTTGAAAGGTGTGTCAAAAGTTTCAATTTTTATCTATCACATTGTTATTCTATGAGGTTTTCAAGGTACCTCTCATGAACAAAAAAGTGGAATAATTTGATCAAAGTTTAGGACACCACTTCCTTGTATAAAAATAAAAAACTAAAATTTCTATTGTATTTTAAAGAAGAAGGCATTTAGGATGTAATTATAAATTAATGGAGGGGATGCTAACTGCTAAGTCAAGTTTAGAACCTCTATCTAGTTTCAAAAGCCATCCAAGTTTATATTCTCTCCGTGTGTTTGTTTCTCAAAAGCTATCCAAGTTGGAAGATTTTGCCGAAGATTGAAGACGGGTGAAAAGAGATGCCAACGTATGGCCCATGAATTACGTGAATGGGCCTTGAGATGCAATTATGAGGGCTGTATCTAGGCCAAAATGGCCCATTACCATCAATTTTGGAAATATTGGGCCCAAAAACACTGTTTCGGAAATAATTGGGGATCTACCATCTTTTTAAGTACTCGAGTTTGGTGAACTCGAGTACTATGTTTTTTTACTTCCACCGTGGCACGCTGATGTGGCAGCTGATTCAAAAATTCCAAATAGTACTCGAGCTTCGGGAGCTCGAGTGCTGTTCAATGAGATACCCGAGTTCACTAAACTCGGGTATTAATCTGTTTTGGCGCCAATTGCTTGTAGCAATTGGATTTAAAAAATTCAATACAGTACTCGAGCTTGGGAAGCTCGAGTACTGTTTAAAAAAATTTCCAGGTCCGCTTAAACTCATTTCTAATACCTAAACCCATTTTCATTTCTCACTCACTTCTCACTCTTAGACCAGAACGCCCAAACCCTCTCCCTCTCCTTCACACATTCACACAAAGCCCAAACCCTCACACCGGCGGCGGCAAAAAACCCGTTGCAGTAGAAGACTCTCGTCGGCGGCAAAAGACTCTCTCCAGTTTGGGAAGCTCGAACGGCAAGTAGAGCTCTCTCGTCGGCGAACTCTTGGGAACTCTACGGCAACAGTGAGAGACTCTCTCGTCGGCGGCAACGGCAAAAGTCTCGAACGAGTACTCGAACTCTACGGCAGAAGACTCTCACTCCCCATCACACCCAAACTTAAAAACCCCAAACCCTCACTCCATTGGCGGCGGAAGACGCTCGTCGGCGACCTCTCACTCAGCTCTCTCACTGTCTCGCACTAAGGTAAGTTTTTTAGTTTTTTAGTTTTAGTTTCAGTTTTTTTAGTTTTTTAGATTTCATTTTAACTATGGTAATGGGAAAGTTTAGTAGGGTTTCCTATCCTAAAAGGTAAGGGGTTTAAGATTTTTAAATTAGTGTTTAGTATGCGTTTGTTTTCTAAATTTTTAAACAATTGTCTGTGAAGGGTTTAGGTTTTGCAAGTTATGTATCCAAACCCAGCTAGATTATATATGTAAATTATTAGGATGCCACTATCGTTAATTTTATTTACTTTTAAAATTAGTAATTCTCTAACAAAAGTAAACGTGTTATTCTTTCTGTCTTAAAATATTGTTTAATTTAGTATAAAGTACTTCTAATGATTAAAATTAGATAAATAATATGTTAAATATTAAATTTTAGGTAATCCAACCCTTTCAACCAAACTTATGGTTAAATAAACAAAATAGATTTGAAACGAGTTTGGTTTTGCAAACATAAATGTCTTTGAGTTTTGGATGAAATTCTTAAAATTTTGTAGAATTTTACATCTAAAATATTTAGAGGGTTTGAGTTTGGAATGGCAATTCTTTTTTCCAAATGCCATTCCTAATTTTAAATATATAAATATCTTGGAAAAAAAGATTATTTGACATGCCTTCAATAGATAAATACTTGTAAATAAAATGTATTTTGTGGTGCATTTGGAACAAGGGAGTTGATTTCATACTGAAGGCCATTTCAGTTAGGCCATGACAATGAGATATTTTTGTTTCGATTGATTCTGATGTACCTTTTTGGGTTTATTGCTATTTATATATTTCTAAGAGCGCGCACACACACACATATTTATGTTTATTTATGTAAGTATGAATTTATTAATTTTTATGTTTATTAACCTAAAATTTAAAATCCTTGTATTTTATAAGCCTAAGTATTAATCTAAGTACGTTAACCAATATGATGGCTTGAATAACATTTTTTTTTTAAATAATAAAAATTATTTATTTTTTTGTACCTACCGAAACACCCAAAATATGGCTGATGCAAGCCAGTACGACCCAATATTTTTTTGGTACATTTTAAAAGATTATTGTTATCAGCTTAATGGCCGGTACGATATATTTTCTTAGTACGGCCGGTACCAATACGACATTGACTTCCATGGTTTAGAATGGAGGGGGATGGAGGGAGAGAAAATGAGAGGAAAGGAAAAGATGGTTGGAATATACTAAAATTTAGTATCTTCCATTCTCCCTCATTCCAAACATAGGGTTAGTGAAATTATTAAATTAATAATTTTAATATGGATAAGCAGAAGTATAAGGATAGACAAGATTGTAATGAAGAAATTCACTTAAAAATATAGGCGACCCTTTTGATAAAAAGATGAAGAAGAGTTACTTGAGATATTTTGATTAAGAGTTGAGTGATTAATGCACGAATCAAAAAAGAATTGATTTTAGATAGTATAGAATGACACACACACACACACAAAAAAAAAAAAAAAAAAAAAAAAAAAAAAAATAATTTTATTTTATATATATATATATATATATATATAAAAGCTAGTACATTAGATTTGTCCAAGAGACATCTATAGAAGGTGTCCAGTTATAGGAACTAAAGGGCACTCACGTAAAGTCTCTATACACAAAAAAAAAATCATACATATTTACAAAATACAAAAGATGGACAATCAATAAACGTTTCCAAAATGCTAGCTTGCATCGTCCCCCTCTTCGCAAGACTATCCACTACAAAGTTTGCCTCACAGTACTTGTGATGTCGATGGACCACCTATTCCCTGATGAGGAGTATCCTGCCTGTCAGAAATTATGGGAAATAATTATGGAGCCAAGTTCCTAGAAGAAGTTAGACATGTAAGAACAAAAGTGAAATAAAATATTATCGTTTAAAAATTTAATACCCATATTTTAAACAGTAATTAAACTCTATCTAACGGCTCACAATTCAGCCATATTATTAGAAGTATTCTTGATACGGCAAGAAAAACATAGCACTTGTTTTCCCAAGCGACCGTGGATAACTTTTTCAAATTAACAATGACCCTTGTTGTAACAAATTAACAATGATTTTCTATAATAATATATTTATATCAAGAGACAGTTACTTTACCTTTTTCTAAAAAAAAATTACTATATATTATAAAAATAGATATTTATAAAGCAAAGTACCTGCATAGCCTGCAAGTAGAATGCCTATGCTTAAAGTACTTTTCTAATAAATACTTCAAAAAAAAAGGCGCCTACATGCTACATTAATTGGGAGGTCCCGGAGAGTTTCAAGTTGGCCACTATCAAACAATCAAACAATGATATCGGTTTTATCAAAAAAAAAAAAAAAAAAACAATGATACCGTTTGACGAAGAGATGGAGACGTTTGCCGACAAGGTGGCTAAAGTGCTAAACAATCCATGTCATTAATTAGATAAAGAATATTATGTTTTGGTAATACTAATTTAGTATATATTTTAGTATTTTTTACCAAATAAATGATTGACACTTGTTTTAAAAACTACATTAGATTATTCCAATAAATTAATTATAATTTTTTATATTATCGGGAAGATAAATTAATCATTTATTGAACTAGTCTGATGTGATTTTTTAAAATAATTATCACTCATTTATTGAGTAGGAAATACTAAAACAGATGTAAGTTGCTATTATCAAAATATGATATATTTTCTTTATTAATTATGAGTATTATTATATTTAAAAACAAAATTTATTACCCTTCGATAAGTTTTAATGGAATATAATAAGGGGGAGCTTTCTTTTTTCTTTTTTGAGGAGGGTGGGGGAGCTTTCTTTTAAGAGACACTGTATTACATCTGATAAAATTTTTAATACATAAATCTTATAAAATAATAGGTTAACTTTTAAACATTAAAAGTAAAATATTTTTTCATCCAATATTATGATATATCACATCAAATCATTAATACCATGCTAATAATTTTCAGGATAAATTGTAAATTATACTCTTAAAGTTAATAAATATTTGAATTTTACTCTCTAAAGTTTAGGAGTATTTGGCTTTTACACATTTCAGAATTTGGATTTTATCTCTTAAAGTTTAAGGGTGTTTGTATTTTACATCTCCAAATTCTAAAACTTTAAGGTGTAAAATTTAAACACTCCCAAATTTTATGTTGTAAAATCTAAACGCACCTAAAATTTATGGGGTAAAATCCAAATTCTGAAACGTTAGGGTGTAAAATTCAAACACCCCCAAATTTCATGAGGTAAAATCTAAATTCTGAAACTTTAAGGTGTAAAATTTAAACACCCCCAAACTTTAGGGGTGTAATTTGCAATTTACCCTAAGTTTCATAAAAAGTACTTTATATTGGTGTTTAAAACAATCTTCTAGAGTTTTTAGGTCATGTCATTGTTGACCAAGAGTTTTGTAAGTTGTAACTCAACTAGTTGACACCTTATGATGTTTTTAATAAAGACATCCAAGACTCAAATTATTCTTCCCTCAACTATAAATTTATCAAGAAAATGTGAAGTTGTTATTGCGTTCCTAAAATCCTGCCCATTCATTTTAAAATGAGTATATTGAATTTTACCATGTAATCAACAATGTAAATATATACCAAGTAGTAATAATTAAATTTTCTATTCATTTTTTATACATTTTGATTGGGAAAAGACATCCTTGTTAGAAACACGAAGTACCAATTAAATAAAAATCATATGTCGTACTTTTTGTATTTCACTTTATGATCTACCAATTATAGTATGTCATGTATTTGCATTTTTGTTTCTATTTTAAACTTTGATTATTTTATAAAGAACGTAGAAAAAGGATAAATTATAATTAGTGAAATATAAAGTTGAATATAAAACGTGAAACAAAAGATTTATACTCATGGGGATCAAAAGTTTATCAACAACATTAATCATATTTGATACGTGAAAATAAACTGAGTCAACCCGTCAGTTTCCCTCGGTCTAAACTGACAAGCTGAAGGCTCCAAGTCTAATGAACGGTAATTCGAGGCTCCTGGGCCACCCGTAGAATGTAGCAAGGAACTGACGCCAACACGGCTGAAGGGGAGAAAGCAAGCTGATGGCCTTGAGGCCGACGGTTCTATGTAAAACCATGACTTGTCCACCACGCATGAGTAATAGGAAATTACTTGTATTCCACGCCCAGTATCAGAGTCCTATAAGGAAAGGATCCCGCAATCTACGCTCATAAAGATTCATATAAGGAAAAGACTTCTGCTTCAAGGAAAAAGGTCAATCTTCAACTACTATAAAAGCCCCAATACCCTCACAAATCAAGATACGCATAATTGACTCCTCTCTAGCACTCTAGAGTTGTAACAAGTTCTAACTTGACCTTCGGAGGGTATTTGGCCGGCACCACACCGGTGCTCTCTGTTAGGTCTTCTCCTTTTTGTTGTGCAGGTATCGTTTCGAGAGTACAAGCATTGTGCAGCTCACTGGTGATATTTTCGGCATCATCAATATTCAATGTTTGTAAGTTTTTTTATGATAAAATTGATAATAATTTTAGTAATGCCCTTATTTAAATCCGTGAATGAAATGATAAAAATGGAAAACATCAGTCTCTGCCTACCTGCCATTAGCAACTTCTTTCATGCCAGGCATGTGAGAGTGGAGTCGTGTAGTTTACATTCGCTACGAAGTTTCGCAGTAATTTCCAAGATAGTATCGATTACTGTCCGCTGAGAATGAGATATTAACATGTAAAAGTAAAGTTTTCTATTGTCTTTATCTTTTTGGCCAAAGAAAATCTTTTGTCTATGGGTTTGTGGGGATGGAGGGAAGTTTCTCTATGAATTTGTAAGTTTCGGTTGAGGATAATTTTCTTTATGTCAACTCTCTCATGACTCATGAATACTTTGGGGATGCAAAGGCCAAATTTGACACATGGAAAGGCTCTTTTCTATACCAAACTTTGATGGATCTGGCCCATTTTAAAATTTAAATTGATGGATTTGAAAGCAACCTTTTAAATTTTAATGACTTATGTTAGGGTATTTATTTTTAATTTGTTTACATAGAGCTTATAAATGAATGTGTCATTAATTACAATTTGGGAAGTACGGGCTATCCATAAATTACAAAAAAATGGTAGACTACTAATTTTGTACTTATCATTTATCTCATATTTTAATTTGGTTCCTAACATTTCAATTGCATCAATTTAATCCTTAACATTTCAGTGTCATGTCAATTTAGTTTCTGTCGTTATTTATTGGATGAAAACATGGCTAACAGTCAAAATATAAAATCAATTTCTTGTCACATCAACAAAAACTAATTTTTTATTTTGACAGATAGCAACGTCAGTAATTTCCATCCAACAGATAATAACAGAAAATAAATTAACATAACATTGAAAGGTTAGAGACCAAATAGACACAATTAAAAAGTTATGGAACAAATTGAAATATGATATAAAGGATAGGAACCAAATACGTAATTTACCCTAAAAAAAAATAGTTCAAACATTTATGAATTTTGATAATGGATGCTCTAAGGGTACTTGTTTAGGAAATAATTCTAATATTTTTTTATGGGAAAGGAAAAAAAATTGATTTTTTTTTTACAGCTTTTTATATTGAATAATGCTACAGATACTACAAATTTTACTGCATTAATACCTTGTTTGTTTCGATGGAAAACCTTGTATAAAGATAGTTTTCTGTGTTTTTCAATGTTTGGTAGCATTAAAAAAAATGAATTAAAGGAAAACTATCTTTAGTCAACAGAAAAAGTATGAAAGGGTTTGACTTACCTCCAGTACTTTTTTAACTAGACGTCTCTTTTTATTTTAAATACACAATTGCAAGTGGTAATAGGTTTTAATCTCCACATTTTATTTAGTTAGTGGGTAATGTGGCAGTTTCTCATTAAAATAAAAGAAGATTCTAGTTAAAAAAGTACTGAAGGTAAGCCAAATCATTTTAGAAATTGTTTTTCACTAATTTTTTTTGGAAAACAACTCTATCTCACAGCAAACTAAATAAGGGAAGTTAAAAGATTTTTTTTTTTTCCAACTCATTTAAGGTTGTTACCAAATATAAGAAAATGAGATTGTTTTATAGAAAATACTTTTTGAAAAATGACTCATTTCCTAGAAAACATTATCACCAAAACAAACAAAACGTAAGCTTACAAACTGGCGTGTCACTAATCATAAAAAAGCAATTCAAATATTCATTTATGAGGTGGTTGAAACGCATCAATTACATTCATTGTCACATCAGTTTGTAAGTCTTATGTGGTAAAATTTGTAATTTCTTTAGCATTTACTTTTTATATTTTCCATAAAAAAGATATTAAAATTTTCTAAATGGTTTATGAGTTATGTTAATGAGTGCTCTTAGGGTAATTTTTAATAAACTATATTAGAAAAGTTTTGATCTCATTTTTATAAGAAATTTAAAAAACCATCAACAAAATTAATTATTTTATCATTTTTTTTATAAAATATTTCTAAAAATAATTTCTAAATTAATGTCTTTTGGACTTTCTTTAAAATTTCTCATGGTTTATTAACTTAATAAATACTCTTAGAATCCTCGTTAACCGAACCCAACAATTATTTATTAAATGGTTGAAGTTCACCCATCGCTTTTATTACAACATGAATTTGTAAGTTGTACTATCTTATCACTTATAGTGAGTCCAAATCCTTTGTCTCATTGTGCTCCACTTCATGTTCCACCAATAAAATTTGGACAACTAACATTTTTCATTAAATGAGATAAGTATTCTCTCTCATTAAAGTCAGAGTTATCTCATTTAATGAGAGAGGCTAGTTGTCTAAGTTTTATTAGTAGAGCATAAAGTGGAGTACAATTGATAAAACAGAAGATTTGGACTCTACTTATAGCACCTTTAAATTTTTTTCAGTTTTGAGAGCGGAAGAAGAAAAAAAAAATCGATTTTAATTATTATTTGTGGCTGCTAGTATTTAAAGTTTTGGACTGCTAGGCTCCTTCTGGATGTCGACAAAATTTTAGATTTAGAACAAGAAAATTGACCGAAGAACTTTGTTGGTTGGGGTGGATGAGTACGTACGAGGTTGAGGCGGCAAACTTTGCAAAATAAAGGAATTGATGTGGCTTTCAAAATTTGTTTTGTTTTTCCCCTTCTATCTCTTGTTTTATTTTCATTTTGGTCCATCAAGTGCTAAAATCTAATATAAAAAATGAAAATCAAGTGCTAAAAAGTAAAATCTAATATAAAAATTCATTTTCTCAATATAAAAATATAAAAAATCAAAATAAAAAAAGACATATTCAATTGTGACCAGGTTAATTAATAATTTGGTCTTATCTTATCAAGAGTCTTATAATTTAATAGTTAAAAAAAATAGTAGTATGAAAAATGTTAAATGCATAATAAATTTACTACATCAACCTTATAAATTAAAGTGACAATAAATGGAATTAGCTAGTAAGCTTCAACCACCTAATAAATGAATATTACCACCGCATATCCTTGGTGCGATAGTCACTCTACAGGTATAAGTGCTTGTAGGGTGTAGAGGGCAAGAGCTTGGGTTCAAGTCTCCAAGAGAGAGTTTCATACACATATATACTTAGATTAGACTAGAGTAGAAATTCTATCTTGTATAAAAAAAAATATTTTTAAATTATTTTTTATGATTGATGACGTAAGTTCTACAAAATAAAATTTGTAGTATCTTCAAATATAGGAAATGTTAACAAATGTCTTAAGAACATTGATTTAGAAACTATTTTTAAAAATATTTTTATGGGAAAATGATAAAATAATTAATTGAGTAAATTACATATTTGATCCCTATCCTATACACCATATTTCAATTTGGTCCATAACTATTTAATTGTGTCAATTTGGTCCCTAATCTTTCAGTATCGTGTCAATTTAGTCCTTATCGTTATTTTTTAGATGAAAATTGATGACGTGTCTAATAGCCAAAATAAAAAAATTAGCTTTCGTTAATGTGACAATACACTAAAATTTTATTTTGGCCATTTGATTTGTTATCAATTTTCATCTAAAATATAACAACATGGACTAAATTGACACAATACTGATAAGTTAAGGAGCAAATTGACATAATTGAAAAGTTATGAACCAAATTAAAATATGCTGTAAAAAATAGGGACCAAATATATAATTTATCTTAATTAATTTTGTTGACAGATTTTTATCTTTTTCATAAAAGTAGTGTCAACATTTTTCTATTAAAGTTTATTAACCATTAGGTATTGTTCAATTCTAGTTAAGAAGATATGTTAGGGTTAAAATTCAAATCCGTCCTTCCGTCCTTATTACTTTTTTATACACATGTTTAGTCTTTAAAATGAACTTTCTATTTTTTAACTTCAAAAATATCTATCAAGACTAATGAATAATGAGTATCATATCATTATAAAATATTTTATTTATTATTAAGGGATAAGGCTTTTGCTTTTTTTAAGAGTTTAGCAAATTATTTAAGAGAAATGCTAACGGATGCGCTTAGGATAATGGTTAATAATCCATTGAAAGAAAGTTTTTATGGGAAAAAAAAGAAGACAATTTTGACAGTTTTTTCCATTTTCCATAAAAGTGGTGTCAAAACTTTCCTAAAATGAGTTGTAAACCATTGTCTTAAGGGCACCCATTAGCATTACCTATTATTTAATGACCCACAATTGTTTATAACCTATCTCAATTATATAGTCAGTCATTGTTTTCCAATAACTTAAACTTATCCAAATCGAAACCAGTGAAGTTATGTTATAAATACCAACACTGACACTGATTATAAAATAATTTTCTATGTTATGTGTGTTAGAAGTTACTACTTACTATTCACTGAAACAGTAATAGAGTGGATTGTAGTTAGGCTTGTCCATGGGTCGGGTCGGTTTGGTTTTGGACCCAACCCAGACTCGACCTTCCGAGGGTGGAGGGTGGAAGGACCCGAAATTGCCCGCCAGTGTCAATTGGTTGAGTTAGTTTTGAGTTTGAGTGTGGTTGGTTCAGTTTGGTTGGTCACCGAAAACTGCATTTGTCGTTAGAAACTGCAAATTTTGTGTCCAAATTTACAAATTTTAGCTAAAAATTTATGTGGTTTGGCCTGATCTGGCTAAATCCCACTAGATCTAGTCGAGAACTTGCCGGATCTGGCTTGATTTTGTCGGAGTTGGCTGGAGTTCTTGTATAGCAGTGATCAGGTTTGGGTTGCTCGGGTTTCGAAGAAGTAAACCTGCCACTTGACCCACCGGCATTAGTTCTTGGAATCGAAAACCCGCAGCCGATCGACTAAAGCTTCGATTCGAGCTGGAATTGGGTCAACATCGGGCAGTTTGGTCAATTTTTCAAACTCCAGTCAGGTCAAGACACCCTTAATTGTAGTGATTAAAAGTTATAAATCTCATCTACACCAAAAATCAATTGGTATTTTGGTCTAATGATAAAATGTAATCATCATAGAGCAGAGTAATTAAAAATCTCACATAAAAAAGTATATTGATACACAACAAAATCTCACAACTTCTAATCTTTTATCTTTAGAAAATAAAAATACAAATAAAAAACAAACAAATCTCACAACATTTTTATATAACCTTATTTTAAGTTGTGGTGGGTTTTGTTGTACATGTATTTTTCCCAATGTCGACATTCCCCCAACATTTTTGGAGTTTTCACTCGGCGATAGCGTATGATGTAATGTAAAGGTGTGTGATATGTATACATTACATAGGTGAGGTGTGTGTATGAGTGAACTTCATTACCTATGATCATTTTTAGGAGTCTTCACCGACCATGAGAATTATAAGGAATGATTGATCACCTGAGTCTAATTGACTTTATTTTATAAATTAACTAATAAAATCTAAGGCCCCTAAGCTTTTTTTTTTTTTTTTTTTTTTTTTTTTTTTTTTTTTTTTTTTTTTTTCACAATGTCTTGAATCATAAGAAATGGATTTAGAAACTCAGTTAGGCGTGAGGAAAATGTTAGGCATCCTATCATGCCTATCCCAAAGGATAATACATTGTTTTGAAATTAACCCTAAATTTCACCATTTAAATAATAAAGAATTTGACATTTGGGTTTTGAAAAAGAGTTATTGTATATGTTGGCATGTATGAATTGAACAAGTGCAAATGCATAAGCATGTAAATGCATGACATACAAATCTACCCTAAAGTAATAATTGGATGCATGTGCATGTGAATCTATCATATGATGACATGTGAATGTATGACATAAATGAGTCTATTTTAGGATGACATTTTAATACATAACATATGAAAATCTATCTTATAGAAATTTACCCTGACATGACTTGTGAATGACGTAGGCAATTATCTCAAGAAATAAAAAGGCATGAATATTGAAAGAGTGTAAGTCTAAGCAATATATGTCACAATCTTCAATAAACTAAGCAATTTTATATGGACAAAGTTTAGCGACAAAATTAATTATAACCTAAGACTACAACCTTACTCAATAACTTTTTATTGGAAGTGAATTTTTACAAATTCACCATTAGATTACATTTCCTTCTTATACTCTCCTCTATTGCTTACCTACAAATATTAGGGAAAAATAAAAGGGCTAAAAGCTGCCTATCATCCTATCTCAAACGCATAAAAAAAAAATTAACTCTTTTTAAAAAAAATAATTGTGTTTAAAAAAAGTTTTCGAAAGGGAAAAAAGTAAAAAATTAAAACTATTTACAAAACAGATACCAAGGTGCCAATGGATTTGGGCCAAACACCACTTTCTCTCCATAATGGGGTGGTTGATGAAGGTGGGGGCTGAAATTCCGACCCCTCAAACTGCATGGGTCATTAGACTCGTTACCTAACAAAGAGCATGATTGATTCTCCAAAAAAAAAAAGCATGATTAGTTCAAGGAGTTCATTTTGTTAGGTAATAAAAATCTTGAGGCATTCTTTGCCACCAAGCCAAAATTAAACGAGCCATATTGCATTTTGATTTTGTTGCCTTTGTATATTTTAAAATCATAATATCACATAATGTATCGTATTTCTTAACCCACAACATTACTTCATTTCAATCTTAAAAAAAAAAAAAAAATCATTACTTTACATTTGAATAAATGACCCGAATCATTACTTGCAAGCAAAAGTGTTTTCTTTGGCTGAAAAGATTCCTGGTAATAATCATCAATAAAAATCTGAAATGCGTATCCATATCAAATGTTATGATCTTCATTTTATACTCTGTGTGAGTGCATTTTTCTTCTCAACACAGTGGCCCAAAGATACTGGGCTAAATAAATATTCTTGGTGGACTGGGCTTGGTTCACCGCAGCTAAAAAGCTGTTTAAGAACCAAGTGGTGCACAAAACAAGCTCCTTACAATACAAATAACTGACAAACAAAGATATCTGTATTGAATGACATTTCAATAGCAAGGGAATGCACAGCAAATGAAATACAATGTAAGAAAAAGTTAGGGATCCTCGAATTAGTAAGGTGCATTTTATTAAATTTCCTTAATTATGATTACAGTGCTCACTAAGACGTGATACAAGGTTCGACTAAGTTCAAAAATTACAGACTTTGATAGCTATTCAAGTTTCCAAGACTTGCAAAGTTTGAATTTGTTGAATCCGAGCATGTGCTATAGTGGCTGTCTCTGGGATACCGGGAGCGGTTCCTTTGTTTTCTTTTAATTTTACAGAGCTCTTCCTATAGTTCTATATTATTTTTGAGAATCCAGAAAATGGCCATGAACGCCTGAATAATCTAAACAAAATGAATCTCTTTCCGAATCCGAATCCTCCTTTAGCATGGGCCCCCTCCTCCTTTTATAGCACAGCTCGGGCTTCGGGGTACTAGTGATTTCTCCCTTTTGCCTTTTAGAGTTCATGCCGTGCCAGTTTGCTTAGGGCTATGTTGTTTCTTTTTTTTCTCATAACTTCTTACTTTTGCTGCGACCAAACAAAAGTCCCTTAGCTGGTTTTCTATTTCCAGACTTCTCCGTTAGCTGATCTTCAGCTATTTGGCTTTTTCTTCCACCTCTCCAGCTTTTTCAGTTGTACTCTTCCTTGTCATTTCCTCCAAATGGTTGGAATCACAGCTCCTGCGTTTTTGCTTTGTACTCTCTGGTCCCACTGCATGTCTGGAGCATGAGACCTGCATGCTCTTTGTCTTTTATCCCGCTTTGAATTTGCTTCAATCTTACTTCGCGCGCCCCAGGGATCCCCGGATTCTAGTGACTTCTGGGATCCCGACCCAGTCTTTTCTTACTAGGCTCTTTTTGGTTTATTGGTCCTGGAGGGTTTTGGGCCTTTCTCTTGCTTTTTGTTCTTCCATGGGTCTTTGGATCCTTTGTGCCTCTTGCCCTTTTCTCCTTTCTTTTCCCTTTTCTTCATTGTGTGAGCCCAGCCCTCCTTTTTCTCTCCTTTTTCTCTTAGCTTTATTATTTATTTATTTTTTTGTGAAATGAGCCCAATGTTTTATTTCTTTGGGCCTTAGTCTGTGACCAATTTTTTTTTTTTGAACCTCAACATACTCCTACACAGAAAAAAACTTCATATCCCCGTGTAACTTTCATTTATTTTTGTGAATGCAACTCATCACAACGTGCCAAAAATAGACAGAGATCATAAGAATAATAGAATATGCTTCAATGGTGCTACCGACCCATGGAAAATAATTTTTAATTTCTGTATTGTCAATTGCAAGTTGCAGTCACGATATATAATAAAACCTTAACATACACACGGGGATAAAGGAGATAAGTACAATTGTGTGCCATTTGATTCATTTGAATGCAAAAAAAAGAAAAAAAAAAAAAAAAGAAAGAAAAAAAGAAGCAAACAAATAAATGGTATGCAGTTATGCACAAGTCTACAATGTGACAAAACGTACAAAATTATGAAGTTGGGAATTTTTTTTTTTTTTTAAAGTAAGATTGTATCATGGCTATAAAAAGACAATTATTTTGTGGGAGGGGGAAGCCCGAATAAAGAAGATCATTGAGTGGAATCCATTAGAGGGGAAAATGGGCCCAACTATTCATCAAATCAGGCCTAGTCCAGTCAGGATAACCTAGTCAAAAAAACCGAGGAGGGCGGCTCGCCCGATGAGCTTGAGGAGTAGATACTCCTCAGGAGACTAGAGACAAGCCACCAAGGTCATAAGGTTGAAGGCTGAGGAAGGAAGTAGTAACGTGTAAGCAAGGGAATAAGGAGGCTTCCAGATAAAGCATCCATCACCTCCACATTTAATGCACTATACCAACTTAGCCTTCCACATTAATAGTAGAATAACCCCTGAACAGTGCCCTCACAACCTGCAGCCTACTTTACCACCACTAGCAAGGTAGCAATGAGACAAGTATTCAAGGAGAGATGAACAGCCATCCAAGTGGAAGGCTGAGATGCAATCCAAGCAGTTATATATGAGAGAGAAGATCCTCCTGGAAGGGGGATCGGAAAAACTCCAAGGGAAGAAATAGTGAAATATAGAGGAAAATTGAGAACTGCAAAACCAAGAAGTGTACATCCTAAGAACTATTGCTCCTCGGCTAGCCTGAGGAAGAACTTAAATAAGAATTTCTCTTTTCTTTGTCATAACTCATAACTTAAATTGTTGTCTTTGCCAACCTTCTTTCTCTAATTACTGAACCGCGGTTGTTAGGGCATAAAGGTTTGACCTTGACTAACCATCTCTACAAATTAGTTGTATTGGGCTTCCATTCTAGTCCATTGTCATCCAAGTTGGGCAGAGCCCTCTCTCTCTCTCCCTCTCTCTCTCTCTCTCTCTCTCTCTCTCTCTCTCTCTCTCTCTCTCTCTCTCTCTCTCTCTCTCTCTCTCTCTATATATATATATATATATATATGTAAGGGGCCCTGCGTTTAATCACATTAGTCAAACTAGCCTTTGCACCACTAGAGTGAATAATTTCTTCATGTACATGTTTAATGATAGAAAATGAAATATTTTCAATAGTTTAAGAATGAAAAACGAACTTTTTAAAGTTTAGAGATGATAAACAAAATTCATGCAAACTTTAAGGACGAAAATAATATTTTATCATTAAAAAAAAATTATATTCCCATTGTCTAATGATTTCCTTTTGTTCAAATTAATAATTGTGAGAATGTGACAAAAAGTATAGTTTCATAGTTAAGATATAGAGTTATATTTAAAAGTTTCTTTTATATATATATATTAATTTGAATACTTTTTACATCTTATCCTTATTTCATCTAGGTTGTAACTGTATTTAAATATGAAAACATTTAAGGCCTATTTAGTAGGCGGATTTTTTTTTTTCAAAACAATATGAAAATAATTTTCAAAAAATTGAATGTGAAACTAGTTTTCAAAGAATAATTTTTACATTATATGTGTTTGGCTTCCACTTTTACGAACAATTTTCAAAATACTGAAAAAAAAAAAAATGACATTTGATAGACCATTTCAACTTTGAGATTTATTTTTTTTAAATTTTTATTCTACACAACATGTCGTGTAGATTACTTCCTCTCTCTCTTTTTTTTTTTTCTTTTTTTTTTTTTTTGGATAATGATAAGTTTCAAAATTGAAGTGTGGGAATAGAACTAATGTACCTTCTTCTTCTTCTTCTTCTTCTTCTTCTTCTTCTTTTTTTTTTTTTTTTTTTTTTTTTTTTTTTTTTTTTTAAATATAATGAAAAACTTCAAATTTGAAAAGTGAGAATTTTTTTATGATAAAAATAAGCTACTTTATTTAAGAAATATAATAGTTTGGACAAATATGTGGGGTCTACTATTTCCAATTTATTTACAACTATGTCATTAAAAATATTTTATGCATCTTGAAAACATCCCCTCAGCTATTTTCTAAATTCAATTTTGCATAGTGAAAATAGGAAATAATTTTTTGAAAACTGTATTTAGAAAACATTAGCCAAGCAATAGATTTAAGTGTGGGGCCCATCATTCTATGGTTTAAAAAAAAAAAAAAAAACCTTGTATTTAAATGCTCTTACCAAATAGGCTCTTGATACTAGTGACAATGAGGTGGTTTTACCTAAGGGAATGAATGGGTCACTTGCCCCAAAATTAAGAAAATTAAAATCTACACTTGGTACAAAATTAGACTACAACTAGAAGCTAATTTGGATTTTTTTCCCCTTAATTGTGTTTTTGGAAAAAAAAAAATCAAATTGAACTAGTAAATAATTAGGATTTTTTTTTGGGGTAAAAAAATGTACATCAAATAATCCTATTATAAATATAAATTAACTATAAAATGATTCCTAAAAAAAATAAGAGATAAACTATAAAATAATGAAACCTAACAAAAAGCTTACGTGTCCATTTGATACAACTTAATTCTACTTTTTGAAAAAAAAAAAAAGTATGTAAAAAAGTGTGTTCCTAAAGAAAAAGTTCATCTCTAAATTGCATGGTATCAAAGTTTGAATTGACACTAACGCTATAGGACAAATATTATTCATATGTAGGGTCTGTTTTAGTAGCCCAAGCCCAAAAAGTTTGGATTATGAGCCCAAAGAACCCAGAACAATGAATTTGTAGAGAATGGGTGAAAGAGCTAGGCTGATTGTGAACTAAACAATAGTTAACTATGGTGTTAAAGAAGGAACTGATATAAAAAACACACTTCAAGGCTTTTTAATTTGATGTCCGAAGAGGAATATTACTGAATGAAAGGTGAATACAATTCTTCGAACCCCCTCCCCTCCTTCAGAGGCTTTTTCTTTATATAGCATCCTTCCTCATCATCTTCATCATCTACTTGTTCTTCATCTAAGTGTCCACTTGAGTATATGTCACGTCAGATCTCCTCTTTAGCTTTATGCGAGTGGTAGTAGCTGGGATGACACTGTTCAGAGGTATTCTCCATATTAATGCGGCTAGAAAAGCAGATACAGTGCATTTAATGTGGTGGTGGCAGCTTTTCCTTTTAGATATTTCTCCATTCTTCTTATCTCTAGGCATGACCAAAGCTTATCCAGACTGAAGTCGTTAGGAAAATCATTCGAACCCTCCAAATATTTGCTTGACCAAGAATCTTTACATCCGAGGAGAATGATCTCTTCGGACCACTGGTGCTCTTTTCAGATTGATCCCCTTCACTTGCATTTATCTTTCTTTCATGCGAATTCTTTCTCAACAGCTTTCGCCTCTTCGGATACACAGTAATCCTCAAATAGGGCCTTCGGCCCAAAACATAAGTTTGGGTTTCCACCCCCCACATGTATTATTTAAACAAGTTATATAACTCATTAAAAAGGTCATATGGATGGGCTGAAAAATATGGGCTCATTCCTAGAATAATTTGGGCCCATTTTCGAGATGGTCTGGGCCTGAGATAGGCCTATACTAGCCTAATGGATATTGAAACATTCTAGGTGGGGGACCCTATCTCGACGGAACTTTCCAACAAAAATCCATGTGAGCCAAAGGTGTAAGGTAATACTTTGGAGGACTCCACTCGCCGAACACAAGATTCGGTGTCGAGCACAAGTTTCTAGAATGTCACCTCAAATGGCAGAAAGTGGAGCCCCACTCTAATATGTGACATGACATGGTGGAATAGTGGGCAAGACTTAAGAAACCACCTAAACCTCATGGGTGGAGGGGCTCACTGTCAGACCGAATATTCTCTCATCATGATTGTCCCATTGAAACAAGAGTATAAATTAGAGGAGAAGGGCAAAGATAAGGGGTTAAAAGCAAAAATTGGGGGAGTGATATATGAGAGAAAGGTGAGGATGCAGTCTTGGGTAGAGGTCTTGCTCGGACTTCAGAAGGGAAGCTTGGCTGTTTTGAAAGCCTTCTCGGCCAGGCTTAATTCAAGGTAGCACCAGTAGAAAGATAGCTCAAAGGATCTCCCATTATGGGCTAAACCCAACACAAGATAAAATAAATTGGGGTCTAAGCCCAATAGGCCTGAGGTTGTTGGAAGAAAGCCACCACAGGTCATATAACTAAAACTACATAGAATGATCTTTTCAATCGTCACATGGATTGGAGGAAGATAGTTCCAAACTTATTTGAATCTAAACTTTTTCTAATGCTAAATCCCATTGTGAAGTGTGTAAGGAAATATAATTAACTTATGACCTAATTTTAAAGTGTGAACATGCTTATAATGACATTACTCATAATTTATTTTAGCAAAAAACAAAATATATTTTTGACCTATTACATGTACAATATATATATATATATATATCTCTTGAAAATTTAATATTTTTTCAATATCTCAAATACTAAATATTTAGCATTTGACATACCTGTTGTTAATGCTTTAAGAGCATTCACATCCGGGAATTCTATTCCATCATATTTTACCATCCCAAAAAATCACTTTATCAATTATAGAATACAATTTTATAATACTCCTAACATCCCAACTTTTATTTTACAATACAACACATTAAAATAATATTTCTACATAATAAAATAATATATCTCAAAACCCAAATCACCTCTGCAACCACCTACTACCACCACCACCACGAAGAACATACCCAAACCGAAACCCATGGCCACGCCACCACACCACGGCAAAAATCCAAACAAATGAAACCCATATCTGCCACCATGAAACCCACCTTTGCCACCACAACCAGAGACACCACCACGGCAACAACACACCCACCACCACCATGCAAAGAAACCCACAAAAAATCAAAGAAAAATCCATTCAAAACCCCCCATCAAAACCCATAGGACACTGATCTCCACGCCATTACCGGCGTTGTCTCCATAACCACGGCCCGGCCTACTCAAGATCAATACCAAGCCACAACCATGGCCCCACGCTGCCACTGCACCACCACGACCCAATACCCATTCCCACAAATCAAAACCTCACACCCACACCATTGGACCCCATTACAAATCACCCCACAACCTAGATCAACCCAGACTAAAGCAAACCCACACAAACCCAGATTAACCCACCATCACAGACCACCCCAAAACCACCAACCCAGACCCACGCCACCATTGACCACAGACCCAGACCAAAACTGTTGCCATTGAACATCGACCCAAATCCACACTGCCGCCACCGATCCCACTCCCAAATCAAACACTCGATCTTCTCGTACCCCCCAAACTCAAACCCAATCTCCTCGAACCCAAGGTACGATCCACCATGCCGTGACTTTGCAGGAAAAAAACACCATCGTTGTGACCTTGCCACGCCGAGATCCACCACAAACAGGCCACCACTACACACCGAGAGAAACAGGGAGTGGGAGACGGAGAGATAGAGTGGGAGTGAGGGAGAGAGGACTGAAAAACATAGAAAATAAAGAAAGAGAAAAAGGTAGATGGAATAAAAAACTAATATTTTGTTTTATAATTGTGCTGTTGTGCAATTCTAAAGGTGTGCTGTAGCACTATTGTAAAAAAATTTGCAATAGTTGATTTTTAGAAGTACGAATGAAGCTTGATTTTTGTGTGAAAATGGTAAAACTTTCTTACTTATGTCATTTAGCATGCCCAATGTGAATGCTCAAGTCATTTAAAAAATCAAGAATCAATTAGTATTTATTTATTTATTTTTAGAATCGAGAATCTTGATACTAAATACAAAAAAGTAACACAATCGGTAATTAAAAAAAAAAAGATGCTACGTCTATAACAATTTTACAATATTTTTACAACAAATTACAGGTGGTTAGTTGTTATTGGTTCAAATTTGAAACTAATACTAAAATTATTTTTTTGCCTCAACAATAACAACTAGTATCAACTAGCTACTTAAAATTTGTTGTAAAAATATTATAGAGATAATATTTCAAAAAAAAAAAAAAAAACTCATATTCTTTGCAAAGCGTAAAGAATCTAAATATTTAATGAAAATATATACATTCTTAAACTTGACCACAACAGTTTAAAAAAGAGATCAAAATAATTTATTTACAAACGTCCAAAATAGAAAGCAGTAAATTAAACTTGGCAAACATACACTATCAAAATTCAAAGCCTTTCACATGTTTTGTGATTCTCATTCAAGCCAAAAAAATAAAAAGACCAAAAGCTCGACAAAGAACAGTCTGTGTTTTTTTTTTTTTTTTTCAAAAAATTTAGTGACTTTTTTTGAGAGAGAGAGAGTGATGGAAGATCAAAAGAGAGGCACGGTGGAGGAAAACATTGAGAGCAGAAAGGAGCCTCTTTTGCCAGCAGACGTGTCATGGCGTGGTTCGTGGGTTTTGATCGCCGGTGGAGATCGGTGGGGTTCATGGGTTTTGATTGAGCAGTGGAGATCGGGTGGGTAGTGACTGGGTTGGTTTGGATTCGGATTGGTTGGTTTGGTGGTGGTGTGGTGATGGTGTGGTGATTGATGATGGTGGAGCCGTGGAGGTGGGTGGTGAAGGGGTGGGTTTACTGGTATGGGTCTGGGTTTGCTGTCATGGGTCTGGGTAAAGGAAAAGCTTAGGTATACTTTATTTTCTGTATACCTTTTTAAAAAGAACATTTTTAAAAGCTCACTTTTTTTTCTAAGGTAAAACTTTTTAAAACACTACAGTAAATTGTTCACTGCATCAAAGAAATTTTATTTAATTTCGTTGTTTAATTTATATAATGAGTTTTATATAAAGTGTTCCCCTCAAGCCAAAAATCATTAAACATATAAAAATTAAATCAGAACTCGGCTGAGTCGACTCAGTAAACAATCCCAAAAAATCAGCTTTCAGTGAACAAAGAACATCTCTGTTTCTCAATAGAAATTAAAAAACATCTATGAAAAGAAGAAGAAGAAGAAGAAGAAGAAGAAGTAAAAAAACACAACTTTTTTTGGCTTTTTTCTGTGCAAGATTCAAAACCGAGGATTTTTTTTTTTTTTTTTTTTACTTCTCAAAAAAAAAATAAAAAGAAAACATCTGTGTTCTGAATCTTGCACAGAAAAAAGCCAAAAATAAAAATAAATATAAATATAGCAACTTTAATTCTATATTGAGATTGCCTGGCCATCATAAAACTCTTGGTGCTTAACTTTGCTCCTTTTTTTCATTGAACTTTACGCTTATACAAGCTAAAACAAAAACAAAAAAGCAAATACCTTTTTGAGCATAATATCAAATATATAATAAACATATATGTAAGTACATACATAAGCTGCTTGACTGAGAAAAATCTGAAAACAAAAATAACATCTTTGAACAAAATTGCATCTGGGTCTTGAATCTTAGTAAGAAAAAAAACTAAAGCAAAAACCAAAAGCAAAACTTTCATTCTATATTGACATATGGCCTGGCCATTATCAAACTCACCAAAAACAAAAACAACAAAAAAGAAAAAACCCTTTTGAAAATGGTATCAAAAATATTATACATATATACATAAGGATCTGTGAAGAGGGCTGACCTGTGGTACGACGAAAGCGGCGCAGAATGAAGGAGCCATGTTCATCTCTTCTTTCAGGCAGTGAAGGAAACTCTTGCAGGTTTAGCCTCCATGACACGTCTGCAGGCAAAAGAAGCTCCCTTCTGCTCTCAATGTTTTCCTCCACCGTGCCTCTCTTTCCATCTTCCATCACCCTCTCACTCTCACTCTCTCTCTCTCTCAAAAAGAGTCGCTAAATTTAAAAAAAAAAAAACAAAGACTGTTCTTTGTCGAGCCTTTGGTTTTTTATTTTTTTGGCTTGAATGAGAATCACAAAACACGTGAAAGGCCTTGAACGAAGAGAAAGTATTTATATTAATTTACTGTTTTCTATTTTGGACGTTAGAAAAAAAATTGTTTTGACCTCCTTTTTAAACTGTTGTGTTCTATTTTAAGAATGTATATATTTTCATTAAATATTTAGATTCTTTACTCTTTGCAAAGAATATGAGATTTTTTTTCTTTTTTTAAATTACTGATCGGGTTACTTTTTTGTATTTGGTATCAAGATTCTCGATTCTAAAAATAAATAAATAAATAAATACTACTTGATTCTTGATATTTTAAATGACTGTAATGACATGATTCTCGTTTTTTTTTTTTTTTTTTTGAGCAAATGACATGCATCTTGTTAAAGCGCATCCGATGCTTACAACTTATTCTATTTTATTATCTCAAAACTTATTTTATCATTTATACCGTACCATTTTATAATTCTCTCATCATCATAATTTTATTTTTCTATTTTATCTATTAAAATAATATTTATACAAAATAAAATAATATATTTCCAATCATCATCATTTACAGTGCTCAACAACCACAAATTCAACTTCTCAAAAAAAAAAAACCAACCACAAATTTGCTGAAGCCACTACCACCCCATGCGCACCACCGCTGGGCTACACACACACCTGACCCCACCACTACCACCACCAACCCATAATCTACCCTCAACACCCAAAAATAAAATAATAATAAAAAATAAATAAACAAAATCACCATCAACACCACCCTCTCTGACCATCAACACCACAAAAAAAAAAAAAAAAAAAGCAGCAACCCACGGCGCGCAAACCCACACCCAGACCCATGACAGCAAACCCCAACCCATACCAGTAAACCCACCCCTTCACCACCCACCTCCACGGCTCCACCATCATCAATCACCACACCATCACCACACCACCACCAAACCAACCAATCCGAATCCAAACCAACCCAGTCACTACCCACCCGATCTCCACTGCTCAATCAAAACCCATGAACCCCACCGATCTCCACCGGCGATCAAAACCCACGAACCACGCCATGACACGTCTGCTGGCAAAAGAGGCTCCTTTCTGCTCTCAATGTTTTCCTCCACCGTGCCTCTCTTTTGATCTTCCATCACTCTCTCTCTCTCAAAAAAAGTCACTAAATTTTTTGAAAAAAAAAAAAAAAAACACAGACTGTTCTTTGTCGAGCTTTTGGTCTTTTTATTTTTTTGGCTTGAATGAGAATCACAAAACATGTGAAAGGCTTTGAATTTTGATAGTGTATGTTTGCCAAGTTTAATTTACTGCTTTCTATTTTGGACGTTTGTAAATAAATTATTTTGATCTCTTTTTTAAACTGTTGTGGTCAAGTTTAAGAATGTATATATTTTCATTAAATATTTAGATTCTTTACGCTTTGCAAAGAATATGAGTTTTTTTTTTTTTTTTTGAAATATTATCTCTATAATATTTTTACAACAAATTTTAAGTAGCTAGTTGATACTAGTTGTTATTGTTGAGGCAAAAAAATAATTTTAGTATTAGTTTCAAATTTGAACCAATAACAACTAACCACCTGTAATTTGTTGTAAAAATATTGTAAAATTGTTATAGACGTAGCATCTTTTTTTTTTTAATTACCGATTGTGTTACTTTTTTGTATTTAGTATCAAGATTCTCGATTCTAAAAATAAATAAATAAATACTAATTGATTCTTGATTTTTTAAATGACTTGAGCATTCACATTGGGCATGCTAAATGACATAAGTAAGAAAGTTTTACCATTTTCACACAAAAATCAAGCTTCATTCGTACTTCTAAAAATCAACTATTGCAAATTTTTTTACAATAGTGCTACAGCACACCTTTAGAATTGCACAACAGCACAATTATAAAACAAAATATTAGTTTTTTATTCCATCTACCTTTTTCTCTTTCTTTATTTTCTATGTTTTTCAGTCCTCTCTCCCTCACTCCCACTCTATCTCTCCGTCTCCCACTCCCTGTTTCNGGTAATAAGAATCTGATGAGAAGATGCTAGGGTTTTTCTAGTTGTGTTGTTTTTTTTTTTTTTTAAATATATACACCATCACTCGTTAAACGGTATCACCCTTGCAAATCAACATGAAGTATCGCCTTTTTTTAAAGTGACGTCACTTTTTTGATTTGTCAGCGCGTCCTTAATTGTAGGCACTCACATTCTCTCAGTTTCGTCTATTATATATATATAGATATAGATATATACTAGTTGTAGGCCCGTGCAGTGCACGGTTTTATGAAAAACCTTATAAAATAGTGGATCACTCCACCCTGTCTTTCTACTGGAATTTTTTATTCAAATTGTTACAATTTAATCCAAAATTTTATTTGAATTTTCTTGTTGTTGTTACTATCATATATTATCATTCTAATTGTTCAATTAGAATTTGAAATTGGAGTCCAATTTTACTATACACGTGTACAATCTAATTATTTTTAATTTTGCTGTCATGTGTAGAAGCCAATGAAATGAAATTAATAACACATTAAACACTCATGCTTTGGGAATCGGTAGTACCAATCTAAATCCATTGGACCTGCTTCGTGATAATACAACTATGAAGGAGGTATAAAAACATGCACAAACCCATCTCTTTATAAAAAGAGATTGGAGAGAATTTCTTTTATCAGCCATGAAATTTCAGAGGTTTTTTCTTCACACAAATGCCCATCATGTTACAAAATGACCCATCGTAAAACTACAAAATGAGTACAACTCTGAGGGTTTTTTTTTTTTTTAATTAAAAATTTTTTAAGCTACAAAAATTTCAATCACCAATAGAGATTGAAGATTCAAAAGCGTGAATGGATCTTTTGGATAAACATTGTCACCAAGGTTCATCTTTCTGTGTAAAATATATACACTGCTAAGTTTTTATTAATGAAATTTTTTGGTTAATAATATGAATTTAGACTTAACTGAGTCTTTTAAACATGAATAAACTTGTGATTAATAATATATCCATTCTCGTGCTACCGCACGGAGCTACATACTAATATATAATAATAACTGTATAAAAATACAATTTTAGACAAACTTAACAAAATAAAATGGCCATAGTTATCTACATTGGCAATAAATATTCATAATGAATTATCATATAACAATTCAAAATTTGAAAACTTATAAAAGGAAATTGTAAAAATTCATTTTTTTTTTGGTCAAAATCTTAATATATTCAAGTTCTCTCTTTATTAAAATTTTTACAATTTAAATTTTTTAATGACCCTCTAAACAAAATTTTTGGAGCCGCCACGTCTCACATGGGACCCAATTTCTAGTTGTGTGGGACTTACTGATAATATTTTTGTAGTTGCAAAAAAAGCTAAAGGAAAATCTTAAAAGTTGCTTTTTGCAAACACACATGGGACCCAATTTCCTTTTGTGCGAGACCTGCAAATAGTAAACAAATTCAGCAAAACACGAGCTGAAACTTAGATCCCAAACACAGAAGTGACGGAAGTTAAGAGAAACTAATAACACTTATTTTATAAATTTCAGAAATTAATAATTCTCACTTGAAATTTTATGAACCAAAGGCGCATACTAGGCATACCTTAGGGAGTTATGATACATTTTACCTTATTTTTATTATAAACATATATAAACTATTTAAATTAATATGTGACGATTGATTTGGTATACGACGATTGTTTTAAGAAAAACCACGAAGTCGAGCCCATAGAGTAGATTTAATAGTCGATGCTTTATGCAGAATAAAATATTTAATAATTCTCACTTGAATTTTATGAACCAAAGGCGCATACTAGGCATACCTTAGGGAGTTATGATACATTTTACCTTATTTTTATTATAAACATATATAAACTATTTAAATTAATATGTTACGATCGATTTGCCATTTGGTATACGACGATTGTTTTAAGAAAAACCACCAAGTCGAGCCCATAGAGTGGATTTAATAGTCGATGCTTTATGCAGAATAAAATATTTAAATTAGTATATAATACAACCAGGTTTGCATGTATAATATATATATAATAAATTAATTATTATAAAATAAAGTGCAATAATTTAATCCTACACAACCCAACAATGATAGTTACTAACTCAATTTGTAAACTTTTTATAGTAAAACTGGTTTTGCTCGCCCATAGGAAACACAGGAGTAATATGAATATCCGAGTCAAAGATATGAACTCGAACGGCGAACAGGCACTTTCTGCACGTAATCTTTATAATGCTACGTGGAAATTGCTCTTAGTTTACATGAATTATTATGGGTGGAAGATGTCAACTGTGATGTTCCTTTCCTTTCTATTTTCTTCTAATTTAATTTTTTATTGTGATCCATCTAGTCATTTTTTGGGTGTCCGTACGGCAGCTTTCGAAAGTTTACTTGCATGGTATTTATTAAATTTGGGTCAGGTTAACAAGGTGGTCCTAGGATATTTGTTATTAGACTATTTTAAAAAAGTTTTAATATCAATTTTATAGGAAATATAAAAAGCTATAAAAATCAGTTACTTTTTATTTCCCCATAAAAAGTTTCTAAAAATATTCTTAAACTAATGCGTTTAGGGTATCTAAAAATCAGTGTCTATTACATACTTGTGTGCATCCACAAGTGTGTAAATGTATTGAAATCGTGACTTTAAGTCATGTTTTCAAATTTAAAATAGTGACTTAGAATTACTATTGCATCCACACAAGTGTGTGTAACAAGTTTTTTTTCTTATTAAAAAATACAATTTTTATAACCTTTATATTAAATGTATAGAAAAAAAATTAAAAGTTAGTTTATTTGGAAAAAAAAAAAGGGGTTAGATTATTTATAGAAAAAATTGAGACAAAAAGTATATGTGTGTGTGTAGAAAGTCTCTAGTTTATGAAAAAAAAAATGTAGAAAGTCTCCATTTTTGGAGTGAAGACTAGACAATACCACGTGTAGGGACCCGATTTTCAGCCCAAGCCCAAAATGTATGGGATATTAGCCCAGTAAACCTAGTACAATAAATTTGTAGAGAGTGGGTAGAAGAGCTAGGTTTTAGTGAATGGGATAACAGGTATAATGAGTTTCCAAGACAATCAAACAGAAACGAACCAAGTTTGTACAAGAAAGTTTGTCCTCCCCACAATCCGAGGAGCTCTGTTCTAGTATATATTGGATGATAATGGTTACAGGAGTTGTTGAAATTGCTACAGTGCTTTCTCTTCTCCTTCCCCCCCCCCTCTTGATCTCTGGGGTCTCTACCTTTATTTATACTACATATCTTCCTTCATCTCTACTCTACACGTGGATAGTTGATGGTTTATGCTGATACTTGTCCCATTAGCCCCCTTTAGAAGTCTTCTGGGGTGGTTGTAAGGCTGCAATAATACTGTGCAGATGTCACTTTCTCATTAATGCGGCTAGGGAGTTAGCTAGGGTGCATTCAATGCGGGAACAGCAGCTTTTCCCAAGATATTTTGAGATTCTTCTCTGTCTTTTGTTCTTGCAATGCTTATCCATATTTCCAGAACTTCATGGATCGCACCTCTAGATGGCAGGCATCCTTTACAGACCTTAGCCTTGGCTAGCCGAGGACAAATTCATCCTCGGCACAAACTCTTAGGCCATTATGTTCAATATTGTCTTCCTTATCCACTAACATGGGTTTCCTTGGCTATACTTACTCATCCTCGGACGGCCCCTTATCCTCGGCTTGGGCCTTGAGTCCAAAATCCAATTGTATGATCTAGGCCTATGACCCCATAATAGCCCCTAAAAACTCTAGTTTTTTCCTCTCATCCGAGGAAAAAGGTGGGGTTTTGAATTCTTAAGAGTTGATTCTGCTTTGATCCTTTGATTTACACACGGAGGAGTGCCATTTCACGCACCCCATATTTGTACTGTAAATTGCTTCTTTCAGAGCTACCAATCTAAGGAGTTGGTTATAATTTTAGGTCTATCTTGACACTTATAAAAAGATGCCATGTGTGTTAATTTTCCCAAAAGCATGTGGTCCAAGGACTCATGCATGGCTAAGGTTTTGCTTAACACGTAGCAGGAGGTTCGAGGGACCCAACATACCCAAGGTTCTTCTTAGCAGGAGGTCTGAGGGACCCGATATAGCTAAGGCTTTTCTTAGCAGGAGGTCTGAGGGCACGTCATAGCTAAGGCTCTTTTTAGCAGGAGGTCTGAAGGACTCGTCTTATCTAAGGCTCTTTTTAGTAGGAGGTCTGAGGGACCCGACATAGTTAAGGCTCTGTATAACACTTAGCAGGAGATCCGAGGGGATCCGACATAGCTAAGGTTCTTCTTAGCAGGAGGTCTGAGGGACCCGACATAGCTAAGGCTCTTCTTAGCAGGAGGTCTGAGGGACCCGACATAGCTAAGGCTCTGTGTAACGCTTAGCAGGAGATCCGAGGGGATCCGACATAGCTAAGGTTCTTCTTAGCAGGAGGTCTGAGGGACCCGACATAGCTAAGGCTTTTCTTAGCAAGAGATCTGAGGGACCCGACATAGCTAAGGTTCTGTGTAACACTTAGCAGGAGATCCGAAGGGATCTGACATAGCTAAGGTTCTTCTTGAAGTAACCAGTTTCCCCATAAGTTTGAGTCCGAGGACCATGCAAGACCTTGGTTCTGTCTAGTACTTAGATTCTTCTTGAAGTAACTAGTTTCCCTATAGGTTTGAGTCCGAGGACCATGCAAGACCTTGGTTCTGTCTAGTACTTAGATAGTTGCCAGTGTGTGCTAATTCACCCACAGCAGGAGGTCCGAGGACCTGTCATAACTATGGTTCCATTTAACCACTTCAATAGATTAGAAGATATCAATATATACCTTTCAGAACTAGCCCCGCTGCGGAGCCCCCTTGAATCGCTCTGTGTTGCTGCCACTTCCTCTAATGGAGGTTCAGCGAACTCGGCCATCAGATTCGTGAGGACCTAACTCTTGATAGAGGTACGAGGCATGTACTTGATGTCAGAAGCCCCTAGAACTGTGCCCATTTAGCAATCCTCCCCGTATAATCCGCACTTCGAAGTATAGACCTAAGCGGAAGCTGAGTTAGGACAACAACTGTGTGTGCCTCATGTAGTGTGTTACTCACATAGTAAATTGGCCACCATAATGGCTTTCCCCAGGGACTCTTGCTGATAGAGGTCTGATCCTACCATAACTAACTGTTGCACTTACTATCACACAAGTTCTTCCCACAGACGGTGCCAATTGTAGGGACATGATTTTTAGTCCAAGCCCAAAATGTATGGGATATTGGCCCAGTGAACCCAGTACAATAAATTTGTAGAGATTGGGTAGAAGAGCTAGACTTTAGTGAATGGGATAACAGTTATAATGAGTTTCCAAGACAATCAAACAGAAACGAACCAAGTTTGTACAAGAAAGTTTGTCCTCGCCACAATCCGAGGAGCTCTGTTCTAGTATATATTGGATGATAATGGTTACAGGAGTTGTTGAGATTGCTACAGTGCTTTCTCTTCTCCTTTCCCCCCCTTGATCTCTGGGGTCTCTACCATTTTTTATACTACATATCTTCCTTCATCTTTACCCTACACGTGGATAGTTGATGGTTTATGCTGATACTTGTCCCATTAGCCCCCTCTAGAAGTCTTCTAGAGTGGTTGTAAGGCTGCAATAATACTGTGCAGAGGTCACTTCTTCATTAATGCGGTCAGGGAGTTAGCTGGGGTGCATACAATGCGGGGACAACAGCTTTTCCCAAGATATTTTGGGATTCTTCTCTATCTTTTGTTCCTGCAATGCTTATCCATATTTCCAGAACTTCATGGATCGCACCTCTAGATGGCAGGCATCCTTTACGGACCTTGGCCTTGGCTAGCCGAGGACAAATTCATCCTCGGCACAAACTCCTAGGCCATTATGTTCAATATTGTCTTCCTTATCTACTAGCATGGGTTTCCTTGGTTATACTTACCCATCCTCGGACGGCCCCTTATCCTCGGCTTGGGCCTTGAGCCCAAAATCCAATTGTATGATTTGGGCCCATGACCCCACACCACACAATACAATGCTTGTTGTATTATTGTATATGCTATGGTTAAGAGTATTGTAATTCAACTGTTCCAGCATTTCCGAGATATTCAAAGTTCAAATTCATTTTCATTTTCTGTTATAACTATTGAATTATGGAAAAAAAAAAAAAACTTTTTTTATGATCCACATCAAGCCTTATTTTTAGGCACCCACAATTTTTGGTCATTTATTTATATAGTATTTAACAAAAAGATATAATTTTTTTGTAATTTTTATATTATTGTGTGACCAAAAAAAAAAAATTAAAAACTAGCTTATTTCTATATAAAAAAAAAAAAATTAGACTATCTATTAAAAAAATATGAGACAAAAAGCAAAAAGTATTTTTTGTATCAAATAACATAGGTTCTATAAGTTTTAGTTAGCTCAATTGATAAAGTTTCTTCTTATCAAATAAGAATTATGGATTCTTTGCCTACACTAAAAACTAATTGGTTTTTAACCTGATAATAAAGAGCAATGATTGTAAAGTGGACACCATAGATTTGAAATACTATCCTATCTATAAATAAATAAATAAATAAAATGAAAACGAGAGTTCTTTTAGGACCATAACTAATTTTACACTTATTTTCACAATTATCCAATGTAACAGATTGTAATTAGTTGTTTGTCACTTTCACATGAATCCAACAGCGAAGCTAGGGAGTGAGAAGGGGCAATTGCCTCTCCTGTACTTTGCAAAAATTGACTCTTGGTAATATCATATTTATGAAGAAGGTCTTTTAGCTGATTTAGAACATCTAATATTTTAAGAAAAAAAAAAAAATCAAAACTTATCATCTTTTTCTTATAAAAAAAAAAGTTAGCTAAGGAAAATGTTAAAGCTACAAATTTTTTTCACAAGATTTTTTATAAATTGCTGATGTAGTAAGTGATTATTGATAAGTAAAAAAGCGACGCCAGTCGTGAGTTTAGATGAAAACCAATAAGAATGTATCACATCAACAATTTTGTAAAAATATTGTAAAATAATTAGTAACTATAATATTACTCCGTAACTAATGGGTTCTGCTCTAAAATTTTATTCCCATGGACTCAGTGGCGGCGCCACATACAGGCTAGGGTGTTCCCAGGAACACCCTGACTTGAAAAAAATTAAAAAAAAATTATATTTAATCCATATTAGGAACACCCTCAATCACAAAATTAGGAACACTCTCAAATTAAAGAAAAAAAAAAAATTATCAGGTCTACTTTCAAGCCCAAAAAAAAAAAAAAAAAAAACCTAAGAAATTTTTTTTTTTGAACTAAAATTAAAAAAAAAAAGAAAAATTTTGTAACAGAGCCAAGCCCACTGCCCACGACAAGCCCAACATAATATAGAGGTAGCAAACCCATGGATTCTCACCCAAAAAAAAAAAAAAAACAGTACAGAGCAAATCAGAAATCAAACCACAGTCACGTCGTTGACAGAGAACACCAAACCCCAATACAGTCTATACAGAGCAAAATACCAAACCCCATTACCCAATACTGCAATACAGAGGTGTTTATAAAAAAAAAAAAAAAAAAAACCCAATACAGAGCAAACCAAACCCCAGAGCAAACCAAACCCACGGTGAGACGGTCACGTCACTCGTAGGCACAGCTTGCTCTGTCGCTCGTCGTCCTCGTCTAGCCCCTCCTCGTCACTCGTCGCTTGCCTCTCGTCGTCGCTTGCCTCTCATGACCTCGTCGCAGATCGTAGATCGCAGCTCGCAGATCGGTCTCGGCTGCTCCGGTTCTCAGCGTCAAGGTATTTTGCTAGAGCATATGTGTTTTCACTTTTTAAGAACATACATCACTTATTTATGTAAATTGGCTAAATCCTTTGACAAAACGCACTCTACTTGTAATTGGGTAGTTCTAGGTGTTTTTAATACTTCAAGAAACAAAGTTTCAAGATCAAGTGTTGAAATCATCAAGTCTGTCCAAGAAAAATCAAGCTGAAGTGCAAATTCATTAAAGCTCGACACCTTCTTGATAGCTGCCTCGACACCTGCTATCTGTCGAGATTTATAATTTCAGATTTTCTGATCTGATTTTCTTAGGATCCGTGAATATGCTTTTGGACTTTCTTTTCTCCAAACCCTAAGCATATAAAAGGATTGTTTTAAGAGCCGTTAAGTTGTACACAAGTTACAAAAACATTGAGCAATCTCTGTTCAAGCAAATTGTGATTAAAGACGAAGTTCTTGACCTAGTTCATCTTCTCTGAAGAAGTTGCTGTGTATTTGCACCAAAAGGTTTTGTGACCAAGCATCTTCCTGATCTTCATCATGTAGGATGAACTGAAGAACTTTGCAGCCAACCTCTCTTCCTTAAGTTGGTGTTTTGAAGTCGCGTACTGAGATTCGCGCATTGGTTAGTCACGTACTTGGGAGCCGTGCATCAAAGGTGAAAATTGTCACTACAGATCAAGTCCAATTGGGTATTGGGGTAAGGGTTCAACTGTAGGTTGGTAAGGTACTTGGGATTCCTTTACTTGTAACCGCTTGATTTGATAATAGTAGAGTTTCGGGAGTGGTGACCTGAAAATCACCCGGTGGGGTTTTTGCCGCTAGGTTTTTCCCCATTCGTAAACAAATCACCGTGTCTTTTAATTTCCGCTGCATATTTAGTTTTTGGTGATTTGTTTGTGCTTTCACGCAATTGTATGATAAATTGATTAATTAATAACTTGGCTACGTAATTAATTGGTTTAATAACAAGGGGTCATTCAAATTGTGGTCTATCATATTTTTTTTCTCTCTCTCTCTCTCTCTCTCTCTTTTGAGAACCAATCTTTACAGCTTTACTCTTTAAATTTATTTTGTTTTTTGCCTTTGTCTTATCCATTGCTGACTTGCTGTTGGTCAGTGTGTGTTGGTGTTGGTGATATTGATTGTCTTTTAGTGTAAATGTGTAATGTGTATTGTGATTGTAAAATTTTCTGATTGGCAGGTTGTGATTGAGGGACGGCTTGTGCTTGTCTGCTGAGTGGGGTGAGGGTAGATGGGCACATGGGTCGGGTAGTAAATAATAATTAAAGCAGTGTAATGTGCTGCACATTACATTACTTTAATTATTATGCTGAACATAGGATGTATAATATTTGGCTCTTATAGTGTAATGTGCACAAAAAACTAAATAATATAACAAATTAATGCAATATAATTAATGACAAACAAATTAAAATAATATAGTTTATTGTTACGCTAAACAACAATAATTAAAGCAGTATAATTAACTAATACATTATAAAAGACAAATAAATTAAATTATGTTAGGCTAAATAATAATTAATAATTTTATAATTAATGAAACAATAATATAAAAAATTATAGTTTATAAAAGACAAACAAAATAATGAAACAACTAAACAACAATAATTAATGATTTTATTAATATTTCAAATAAACTTATAGTTTATTGTTTATTCTTTTGCTAGAATTATGGACAAATATTTGGTAAGAAAATCATGTACCCAAGATTCAGCTCCTGCGCAAGATTCATCTTCATCTTTTAAGCGAATTCGTGTTGACTTTAACTTAGAGAATCTTTATTCAGATCTTGGGCTATGAGAAAAAAAATCATCTTATCATCCTAATCATCATGATGAAATAAGAAGATATTATTTAACAAAAGGCCCTTGTCAACCTGTTTTACACAGTGGTGATTACCTTATATCATATTTTTCTGGAAAGCTCCGTCGATTTATATTCGAATGGTATACAAATAGAAATTGGTTGGAATATAGTATAGACAATAATGTAATATTTTGTTTTTATTGCTACCTATTTGGGCAAGATGTTGGAAAGCAAGGAGGAGGTGACACTTTTGTAACGAAGGGATTCAAACTTTGGAATCAGAAAGATAAGTTAAATTCCCATGTTGGAGGAGTTAATAGTGCTCATAACCAAGTTGTCTAGAAGAGTGTAGATCTATTGAAGGAAAAGCAACACATTCAAAGTGTTTTTGTTAAGCAATCAAATCAAGATAAAATTGAATATCGGGTTCAATTAAATGCAATAGTTGATTGCATAAGATTCCTTTTATGCCAGGGATTAGTTTTTCGTGGTCACGATGAATCTTAAGGTTCAAGTGATAAAAGAAATTTTCTTGAGCTTGTACAATTTTTGGGGGATCACAATGAATCTATCAATGAAGTGTTGCAAAAAGCTCCGAAAAATTGCAAGCTTACCCACCTTGATATTCAAAAAGATATTGTGAATGCAATTGCACGTGAAACATCCAAAGCCATCATCAAGGGTCTTGACAATGGGTTCTTTTCAATATTAGTTGATGAGTCACGTGATATCTCAGTGAAAGAACAAGTGGCCCTCGTTCTTCGTTATGCGAATAAAGAAGGAATTATTATAGAGTGATTCCTTGGTATTGTACATGTAGCAAGTACTACCACTTTGTCACTCAAACATGCTATTGAATGTTTACTTTGTGAACATAATTTGAGTTTATCGAAACTATGTGGGCAAGGTTATGATGGGACTAGTAATATGCAAGGTGATATCAATGGTCTCAAAACTTTAATTTTGAAAGAGAACAAGTCAGCATTATATGTCCATTGTTTTGCTCATCAACTTCAATTGACACTTGTTGCTGTTGCTAAAAATTACATTAACATTGTTGAATTTTTTTATTTAGGGTCCGTTTGGTTCCCGTAAAATATTTTTCGGAAAATACATATTTTCCGGAAATGCTATTTTCCGGAAAAGGAAAATATTTTTAAGTGTTTGGTTGTATTATGAAAATTGGTGTGGAAAATATTTTTATGTGTTTGGTTCAATTAGGAAAATGCTATTTTCCTACAACAAATTCCGACAGCAAATTCCGGCCACAACAACACAACAACAACAAATTCCGGCAACCACAACAACAACAACAACAACAATAATCAGTTCATCAAAAAAAAAAAAAAAACAACAGCAATCAAACTTAAAAAAAAAAAAAAAAACAAAAAAAGCTGAGAGATCGAGGAAGAGAAGCGATCGACGCGCGGCGCGCGACGACGATCGACGATCCGACGCGAGGCGCGGTGCGAAGAGCGCTAGGTTCTTCGGGATCGAGATCGAGATCAAGCGCTGGGTTCACGCGAGGCGCGTGCGAAGACTAGATCGCGAGATCGAGCGAGGTGATTGAAGCAATTGCCGGGAGATCGTGCGGGTAGGCGATCGAAGCGAGATCGGCGCGGTGCTTGGGGTTCGCGGCGACGTCTCCGGCGTGTCTGGGCTCCTCGGCGGGGGCTGAAGGTGCTCTCTTTCTCTCTTTCCCTCTCTCTGTCTTCATGCTCTCTCTTTCTCTCCATTTTCCAGAATTCATTTGAAGTGAAAATGATTCCGTAAATCATTTTCACCTTGACCGTGAGTCAACTGAAAATGATTTCCGGAAAATTGCATTTTCCGGCGCAACCAAACACCCGAAAATATAGAAAACCATTTCGGAAATGAATTTCACCCAAAACAAACGCAGCCTTAGTTAGTAATTTAGTAACTNAGCTACCTCGATACCTGCTATCTGTCGTGATTTATAATTTCAGATTTTCTGATCTAATTTTCTTCGATCCATGAATATGCTTTTGGGCTTTCTTTTCTCCAAACCCTAAGCATATAAAAGGATTGTTTTAAGAGCCGTTAAGTTGTACACAAGTTGAAAAAGTATTGAGCAATCTCTGTTCAAGCAAATTGTGATCAAAGACGAAGTTCTTGACCTAGTTCATCTTCTCTGAAGAAGTTGCTGTGTATTTGCACCAAAAGGTTTGTGACCAAGCATCTTCCTAATCTTCATCGTGTAGGATGAACTGAAGAATTTTGCAGCCAACCTCTCTTCCTTAAGTTGGTGTTTTGAAGTCGTGTACTGGGATTCGCGCATTGGTTAGTCACGTACTTGGAAGTCGTGCATCAAAGGTGGAAATTGTCACTACAGATCAAGTCCAATTGGGTATTGGGGTAAGGGTTCAACTATAGGTTTGTAAGGTACTTGGGATTCTTTTCCTTGTAACTGCTTGATTTGATAATAGTGGAGTTTCGGAAGTAGTGACCTGAAAATCACCCGGTGAGGTTTTTGCCGCAAGGTTTTTCCCCATTCGTAAACAAATCACCGTATCTTTTAAAATCTGTTGCATATTTAGTTTTTGGTGATTTGTTTGTGCTTCCACGCAATTGTATGATAAATTGATTAATTAATAACTTGGCTAGGTAATTAATTGGTTTAATCACAAGTGGTCATTCAGATTGTAGCCTATCATATTTCTCTCTCTCTCTCTCTCTCTCTCTCTCTCTCTCTCTCTCTCTCTCTCTCTCTCTCTCTCTAAAATGAAAAATATGAAATAAAAATGAATGTCTATAAGACTTTGATTGGTTGCCGAATCTTTACTCTCTCTCTCTCTCTCTCTCTCTCTCTCTTTTGAGAACCAATCTTTACAGCTTTACTATTTTAAATTTATTTTGCTTTTTGCCTTTGTCTTATCCGTTGCTGACTTGCTGTTGGTCAGTGTGTGTTGGTGTTGGTGATAATGGTTGTCTTTTAGTGTAAATGTGTAATGTGTATTGTGATTGTGAAATTTTCTGATTGGCAGGTTGTGATTGAAGGACGGCTTGTGCTTGTCTGCTGAGTGGGGTGAGGGTAGATGGGCTGATGGGCACATGGGTCGGGTAGTAAATAATAATTAAAGCAGTGTAATGTGCTGCACATTACATTACTTTAATTATTATGCTGAACATAGGATGTATAATGTTTGGCTCTTTTAGTGTAATGTGCACAAAAAACTAAATAATATCACAAATTAATGCAATATAATTAATGACAAACAAATTAAAATAATATAGTTTATTGTTACGCTAAACAACAATAATTAAAACAGTATAATTAACTAATACATTATAAAAGACAAATAAATTAAATTATGTTAGGCTAAATAATAATTAATAATTTTAAAATTAATGAAACAATAATATAAAAATTATAGTTTATAAAAGACAAACAAATTAATGAAACAACTAAACAACAATAATTAAGAATTTTATTAATATTTCAAATAAACTTATAGTTTATTGTTTATTCTTTTGCTAGAATTATGAACAAATATTTGATAAGTAAACCATGTACCCAAGATTCAGCTCCTGCGCAAGATTCATCTTCATCTTTTAAGCGAATTCGTGTTGACTTTAACTTAGAGAATCTTCATTCAGATCCTGGGCTATGAGAAAAAATATCATCTTATCATCCTAATCATCATGATGAAATGAGAAGATATTATTTAACAAAAGGCCCTTGTCAACCTGTTTTACACAGTGATGATTACCTTATATCATATTTTTCTGGAAAGCTCCGTCGATTTATATTCGAATGGTATACAAATAGATATTGGTTGGAATATAGTATAGACAATGATGTAATATTTTGTTTTTATTGCTACCTATTTGGGCAAGATGTTGGAAAGCAAGGAGGAGGTGACACTTTTGTAACGAAGGGATTCAAACTTTGGAATCAGAAAGATAAGTTAAATTCCCATGTTGGAGGAGTTAATAGTGCTCATAACCAAGCTGTCCAGAAGAGTGTAGATCTATTGAAGGAAAAGCAACACATTCACAGTGTTTTTGTTAAGTAATCAAATCAAGATAAAATTGAATATCGGGTTCAATTAAATGCAATAGTTGATTGCATAAGATTCCTTTTATGCCAAGAATTAGTTTTTCGTGGCCACGATGAATCTTAAGGTTCAAGTGATAAAAGAAATTTTCTTGAGCTTGTACAATTTTTGGGGGATCACAATGAATCTATCAATGAAGTGTTGCAAAAAGTTCCGAAAAATTGCAAACTTACCCACCTTGATATTCAAAAAGACATTGTGAATGCAATTGCACGTGAAACATCCAAAGTTATCATCAAGGGTCTTGACAATGGGTTCTTTTCAATATTAGTTGATGAGTCACGTGATATCTCAGTGAAAGACCAAATGGCCCTCGTTCTTCATTATGCGAATAAAGAAGGAATTATTATAGAGTGATTCCTTGGTATTGTACATGTAGCAAGTACTACCGCTTTGTCACTCAAACATGCTATTGAATGTTTACTTTGTGAACATAATTTGAGTTTATCGAAACTACGTAGGCAAGGTTATGACGGGACTAGTAATATGCAAGGTGATATAAATGGTCTCAAAACTTTAATTTTGAAAGAGAACAAGTCAGCATTATATGTCCATTGTTTTGCTTATCAGCTTCAATTGACACTTGTTGCTGTTGCTAAAAATTACATTAACATTGTTGAATTTTTTTACTTGGTTAGTAATTTAGTAACTGTTGTTGGAGGCTCTTGTAAGAGATAAGATACTCTTCGAGATAAACAATTTGCCAAAATTAAAGAAGATTTAGAGAATGGTGTACATAGAAGTGGGCAAGGTTTGAATCAAGAGACAAATCCTAAACGTCCTGGTGATACACGTTGGGGATCATATTATAAGATTATTCTCAACTTGATTTTGATATTCTCTGCTGTTGGTGATGTATTAGAGATTATTGAAGAAGATGGCCTCTTCGACCAAAAAGTTGAAGCTCGATCTATTATGAGGTCAATTCTCTCTTTTGAATTTGTCTTTGCTCTACACTTGATGAAAAATATTTAGGATCACAAATGAGTTGTCAATAGCATTAAAAAAAAAAAAAAAAAAAAAAAAAATCAAGATATAGTAAATGCTATAGATCTTGTTAAAGTGTCTAAGCAACAGTTGCAAGTGATGAGAGATAATGGATGGGCATCTTTATTGGCTGAAGTATCTTTATTTTGTACCTTACATGATATTCTTATCTTGGACATGGAAGCGATATTAGTAGTTAGTGGGAGACTGCGACGCAACACCCAAAAAAATTCAAATTTACATCATTATCGTGTTGAGCTATTCTACCTAGTCATAGATATGCAACTTCAAGAGCTTAACAACCGCTTTTCTAAGGCGAATACCAATTTGCTACTTTGTATGGCTTGCTTGAATCCAAATAATTCTTTTGTGGCTTTCAATGAGGAAAAGTTGATACGTCTAGCTAAGTTTTATCCCTTTGATTTTCTTGGGATAGATATTTTGGCACTTGACTCTTAACTGCAAAATTAGATTTTTGATATGCAAAGCAATGACTTCTTTTTAGAGCTTTAAAGAGTTAGTGAACTTACTGAAAAGTTAGTGAGCACAAGAAAACACGAGACTTATCCATTAGTCTACTTGCTTGTGAAGCTAGCTTTGACCCTTCTAGTTGCTACTGCAACAGTAGAAAGAAGTTTTTCAGCAATGAAATATATAAAGAATAAACTACACAATCGAATGGGAGATCAATAGATGAATGATTGCTAGGTTGTGTATATTGAAAAAGATGTAGCTTGTAGCATTGATAATGAGATTATTATGCAACGATTTCAAAATATGAAAACTCGTAGAATACAATTGTAAATTTTATGTATTTGCGTTTTTTTTATTTTTTATTGTTGTTGTCAATATATAAAATTTTCTTTTTATTAGATTGTGTAATTTATACTTGTTGAGTAACACCCTGAAAAAATTTCCTAGAATCGCCACTACATGGACTTTCACCCTACTCATGGCAGCTCAATGGAAAAAATAACCGGTCCATATAATAGTAATAAAATATCTAAATTATCCACTTTATACACAAAAAATCTATCACATTTATTAGATTGTATCACTTTGGCCTATAATTTTTCATTTATTTTATTATACTTATTAATTAATAATTTTTAGATTAATTTTACTTTTAATGTTTTCTTTTAATATAATCTTGCCCTTTGAATTGAAATATTGTCTCCACTATTGCATAAACCCACCACTCACCGTCAATCATGCATAGGTTAGTTGTGAAAATAAATATAAAATTGGTTATAGTCCTAGAATATTTGTTTAAAAAATAACAAAACTCAACCTCAACATAGAGAGTCTTGGTCTTTGGAGCGAAGGCCAAGCAATACTAGACTCGTTCTATATATATATGGAAGACGTTCCAATGATTTTGTGTATCAAATAACAGAAGCTCAACCTCAACATAGAAGGGTTGAGTCTTGTTATTAGAGAGAGGGAAAGAGAAGGTCATCATGGAAGTGACCCATGAGAGCGGAAGGGTGAGAGTTATGCCACAAGATGTTGAATCGCCACCAAGGACTGAGTCTTTGAGGCATGAGAGCTTAAGGGTGAATGTTGCGTCACAAGACGTTGAATCACCACCAAGGACTGACATGTCATCTGAGTCTTGGAGGTATGAGAGCGCAAGGGTGAATTTCTTGCCACGAGATGTTGAATCAGCACCAAGGACTGACTTGTCGTCTCCGTCTTGGAGGCTCAGTGTGCAGGAATTCCCTGCCATAGCTAAAAGTAGAGTTCGTGAGGGTGGTTTCTTCACACTCCAAAGCCTTCTTCATTTGCCAAGTAAGCGTTATTCTTCATGAGTCATGGCTCGTTCTCTCTCTCTCTCTCTCTCTCTCTCTCTCTATATATATATATATATGGAAAATATTTGTTGTACTTCAGTGTACGGAGACACACAAGTGTGCAACCATCTCAAGATTTCAGTTGTTGAACAACTGTGTGATGTGCAACAATCACTGTTTGATATGTGTGCGTGTGTGTTTTTGCATGTACAGTATAGTTTAGTTTAGCAAGGCACTCCACATATGGCTTCTTGTGTTAAGGTGTTATGCATGGAGTAGTAATATCATAATCATTCTATGTTTTCTTTGTATTCTTTAACATACTTGATGTTTGGTTCTTTTGGAAAAAGAAACATCAATATTTGAGAACTTTTGGATGCTTTCATTCGTCTCCTTATCCATTTGCTAGTGATGAACATTGAACATAATGTGATATACTCGTACTCTTGACTGCAGGTAAACGAAACAAGGTTGCTGATTATTACGAGAAACAAGAGAGGCTCCTTGAAGGGTTTGTTGAGATGGAGACCGTCACTGAAACAGGTTGTATACCTGGAAGTCTAACTGAGGTTGGTTGTGTTCACCTTGATAATTTTAAATTCATGTTCATTATATTGGTGTTGAATGGCAACTCGTGCAACAAAACAGGAAGCTAATTTCTGAGTTTCGTTGCAGAAATAACAATATATTGAATGACTATTATATCTTCTCAGCTAGAATTCAGAAACCAATATTTTTTCATTGTTATTCTCAGGATGAGATGCAGCAGCTTGCAAGTGTGAGAGGATGGCGATCTATGTATCAAACATGGCTAACGTAGTGCTCTTTGCGGCAAAACTATATGTTTCCATTGAGAGCAGATCGTTGGCTGTTATTGCCTCAACTTTGGATTCACTCTTAGATCTCTTGTCAGGGTTTATATTGTGGTTCACAGCCAAAGCCATGAGAAAAACAAACCAGGATCGTTATCCAATTGGAAAGAACCGGATGCAGCCAGTGTTGAGTCATCCAATCCAATCATTAAGTTGTTGAAACTTGAAACTGATAAATAATGAGTTTTCATGTGTACTTGGATACTGTTGCATCTGTGGCTCATATGGATATGGTTTACTCAGAACTTGGTGGAGTGAAAATTATGCATCTTAAACAAATGAAATTAGAGTTAACCCCAAAGATGCCAAGATTATATGTTTTGAAAGTAGGTTAAAAAATGACTATGACTTTTGGGGATGTGGACCTAAGGCATGCTAATAATCACATCTATAAAAATGACTATGTTTTAACCCAACAAATAATTTACAAATTTAGCTTGATCTTGCAGGGTATCATGGTTTTTGCAGCAGTAATGGCAACTCTTGGATTACAACTTACAAGTTCTGCTTGAGTCTTGTCGAGAATTCATTTCAAAGGTATGCAACTTTGTGCTCTGACCTATATATGTTAAGAATATAGATGGCTGTGAACATGGGCTTGAGAAGGGTTTGAAAATTAGCTCCCTTATGTGAACTGGTACCTTAAGGATGACATAAGTTTTGAGGTACTACCGAAATGTATAAGATCCTACTTAGATCACATTCTAAGTTGGTGAATGCAACAAAAATAGACTATAGTGGCGAAACTTTTCGTCACGATATGTCCTTATTTCGTTGTCTAAGATATATGATAACGAAACATCAATTGTCACGTAATATCGGTTATCTTGGTAATAAAAATTATTGTCACTAACATATTTAAATTTGTTTAATATAAAAAATGATAGGTGATGAAATTTTCATTGCTAAACATTATATTTAGAGACATTTGAACGTGACTATTCTAAATTTCTAATTTTTGTAGTAATTAATTTTCATTTTATGTGTTATTTCAGACCCATCATAAAACTGATTCAGGGAAGGAGAAATGGATGATTGGGATAATGGTCTCTGTAACCATAGTGAAGTTTATGCTCATGGTCTTTTGTCGAAAATTTAAAAATGAAATTGTTAGATCCTATGCTCAAGATCATTTTTTCGACGTTATTACAAATTCTGTTGGTTTGGTAGCAGCTGTTCTGGCCATTCGATATTATTGGCGGATTGATCCTACTGGAGCTATTATAGTGAGTGCATAAGTGACTATTTTTTTTCTCCTATCTTTCAGATTTTTACTGCACTTTTGATAATTGGGTTCATTTGTACTTTAATAGTCGGTTAAAATACAAATCACATATTCTAAGTTTCACCAAAATTCATTTCAATTGTTTGATTTTATTTTCATTCATTTCAATCTTGTAAGTTTCAAGTTAATTTATTCAATTAAGACTTTACTGTCAACTTCCTAAAATTATTACAATCACTAGCAGATAGGGGTGTGCATAGGTTGGGTTAGGTTGAAGGGTTTTTTCAACTCAACTCACTATGGTTGGTGGGTTAAAAAAAAATCTAATTCAACTCAATCCAACCTATCACAAGAGTCGAACCCAACCCAACCCAATCCATGTGGATCTAGTTAGACCCATGTGTTATACTTTTTTTTAATTACTATTATTATTATTATTAAATTGAGCACTAGAATAACACTGCTACAAATAAAAGTAAATTTATAACCAAATAATCCTTGAGTATAACAGCAAACCAACATAAACAACATAAGTAAAACTTAAGGCGTGTTTGGTAACATTGTTTTAATAATGTTGTTTGTATTTTTTGGAAATTCGTGTGTGAAAAAGTGTATGGAAACGAGTGTAATGTTGTTTAAAAACTGAAAACATGTGTTTAAACTCCTATACCAAATAACCCTTTAGGGTTTGAGTTTTATTTAGAAAAAGTGGCAAAAAAAGTAAATAACAAAATTAAATAATATATTTTTAAATATATATTAAATATAAGTGGGTCAGATCGGGTTAGACGGATTTGTAAATCTTATGACCTGAACCCAACTTGATCTACTGGGAAAAAAAAAAAAAAAAAATTCACAATTTTTAATAAAATATCTAAATTATCCACTTTATACACAAAAAATCTATCACATTTATTAGATTGTATCACTTTGGCCTATAATTTTTCATTTATTTTATTATACTTATTAATTAATAATTTTTAGATTAATTTTACTTTTAATGTTTTCTTTTAATATAATCTTGCCCTTTGAATTGAAATATTGTCTCCACTATTGCATAAACCCACCACTCACCGTCAATCATGCATAGGTTAGTTGTGAAAATAAATATAAAATTGGTTATAGTCCTAGAATATTTGTTTAAAAAATAACAAAACTCAACCTCAACATAGAGAGTCTTGGTCTTTGGAGCGAAGGCCAAGCAATACTAGACTCGTTCTATATATATATATGGAAGACGTTCCAATGATTTTGTGTATCAAATAACAAAAGCTCAACCTCAACATAGAAGGGTAGAGTCTTGTTATTAGAGAGAGGGAAAGAGAAGGTCATCATGGAAGTGACCCATGAGAGCGGAAGGGTGAGACTTATGCCACAAGATGTTGAATCAGCACCAAGGCCTGACATGTCATCTGCGTCTTGGAGGCTCAAGAGTGGAAGGGTGAAAGTTGTTCCACAAGATGTTGAATCGCCACCAAGGACTGAGTCTTTGAGGCATGAGAGCTTAAGGGTGAATGTTGCGCCACAAGACGTTGAATCACCACCAAGGACTGACATGTCATCTGAGTCTTGGAGGTATGAGAGCGCAAGGGTGAATTTCTTGCCACGAGATGTTGAATCAGCACCAAGGATTGACTTGTCGTCTCCGTCTTGGAGGCTCAGTGTGCAGGAGTTCCCTGCCATAGCTAAAAGTAGAGTTCGTGAGGGTGGTTTCTTCACACTCCAAAGCCTTCTTCATTTGCCAAGTAAGCATTATTCTTCATGAGTCATGGCTCGTTCTCTCTCTCTCTCTCTCTCTATATATATATATATATGGAAAATATTTGTCGTACTTCAGTGTACGGGGACACACAAGTGTGCAACCATCTCAAGATTTCAGTTGTTGAACAACTGTGTGATGTGCAACAATCACTGTTTGATATGTGTGCGTGTGTTTTTGCATGTACAGTATAGTTTAGTTTAGCAAGGCACTCCACATATGGCTTCTTGTGTTAAGGTGTTATGCATGGAGTAGTAATATCATAATCATTCTATGTTTTCTTTGTATTCTTTAACATACTTGATGTTTGGTTCTTTTGGAAAAAGAAACATCAATATTTGAGAACTTTTGGATGCTTTCATTCGTCTCCTTATCCATTTACTAGTGATGAACATTGAACATAATGTGATATACTCGTACTCTTGACTGCAGGTAAACGAAACAAGGTTGCTGATTATTACGAGAAACAAGAGAGGCTCCTTGAAGGGTTTGTTGAGATGGAGACCGTCACTGAAACAGGTTGTATACCTGGAAGTCTAACTGAGGTTGGTTGTGTTCACCTTGATAATTTTAAATTCATGTTCATTATATTGGTGTTGAATGGCAACTCGTGCAACAAAACAGGAAGCTGATTTCTGTGTTTCGTTGCAGAAATAACAATATATTGAATGACTACTATATCTTCTCAGCTAGAATTCAGAAACCAATATTTTTTCATTGTTATTCTCAGGATGAGATGCAGCAGCTTGCAAGTGTGAGAGGATGGCGATCTATGTATCAAACATGGCTAACGTGGTGCTCTTTGCGGCAAAACTATATGTTTCCATTGAGAGCAGATCGTTGGCTGTTATTGCCTCAACTTTGGATTCACTCTTAGATCTCTTGTCAGGGTTTATATTGTGGTTCACAGCCAATGCCATGAGAAAAACAAACCAGGAACGTTATCCAATTGGAAAGAACCGGATGCAGCCAGTGTTGAGTCATCCAATCCAATCATTAAGTTGTTGAAACTTGAAACTGATAAATAATGAGTTTTCATGTGTACTTGGATACTGTTGCATCTGTGGCTCATATGGATATGGTTTACTCAGAAGTTGGTGGAGTGAAAATTATGCATCTTAAACAAATGAAATTAGAGTTAACCCCAAAGATGCCAAGATTATATGTTTTGAAAGTAGGTTAAAAAATGACTATGACTTTTGGGGATGTGGACCTAAGGCATGCTAATAATCACATCTATAAAAATGACTATGTTTTAACCCAAGAAATAATTTACAAATTTAGCTTGATCTTGCAGGGTATCATGGTTTTTGCAGCAGTAATGGCAACTCTTGGATTACAACATACAAGTTCTGCTTGAGTCTTGTCGAGAATTCATTTCAAAGGTATGCAACTTTGTGCTCTGACCTATATATGTTAAGAATATAGATGGCTGTGAACATGGGTTTGAGAAGGGCTTGAAAATTAGCTCCCTTATGTGACCTTGATTACTGGTACCTTAAGGATGAAATAAGTTTTGAGGTACTACCGAAATGTATAAGATCCTACTTAGATCACATTCTAAGTTGGTGAATGCAACAAAAATGGATTGTAGTGGCGAAACTTTTCGTCACGATATGTCCTTATTCCGTTGTCTAAGACATGTCTAAGACATATGATAACGAAACATCATTCATCACGTAATATCGGTTATCTTGGTAATAAAAATTTTTGTTACTAACATATTTAAATTTGTTTAATATAAAAAATGATAGGTGATGAAATTTTCATCGCTAAACATTATATTTAGAGACATTTGAACGTGACTATTCTAAATTTCTAATTTTTGTAGTAATTAATTTTCATTTTATGTGTTATTTCAGACCCATCATAAAACTGATTCAGGGAAGGAGAAATGGATGATTGGGATAATGGTCTCTGTAACCATAGTGAAGTTTATGCTCATGGTCTTTTGTCGAAAATTTAAAAATGAAATTGTTAGAGCCTATGCTCAAGATAATTTTTTCGACGTTATTACAAATTCTGTTGGTTTGGTAGCAGCTGTTCTGGCCATTCGATATTATTGGTGGATTGATCCTACTGGAGCTATTATAGTGAGTGCATAAGTGACTATTTTTTTTCCCCTATCGATCTTTCAGATTTTTACTGCACTTTTGATAATTGGGTTCATTTGTACTTTAATAGTCGGTTAAAATACAAATCACATATTCTAAGTTTCACCAAAATTCATTTCAATCGTTTGATTTTATTTTCGTTCATTTTAATCTTGTAAGTTTCAAGTTAATTTATTCAATTAAGACTTTACTGTCAACTTCCTAAAATTATTAAAATCACCAGCAAATAGGGGTGTGCATAGGTTGGGTTAGGGTGAAGGGTTTTTTCAACTCAACTCACTATGGTTGGTGGGTTAAAAAAAAAAATTTAATTCAACCCAATCCAACCCACTACAAGAGTCAAACCCAACCCAACCCAATCCATGTGGATCTAGTTAGACCCATGTGTTATACTTTTTTTTAATTACTATTATTATTATTATTATTAAATTGAGCATTAGAATAACGCTACTACAAATAAAAGTAAATTTATAACCAAATAATCCTTGAGTATAACAGCAAACCAACATAAACAACATAAGTAAAACTTTGGGCGTGTTTGGTAACATTGTTCTAATAATGTTGTTTGTATTTTTTAGAAATACGTGTGTGAAAAAGTGTATGAAAACGAGTGTAAAGTTGTTTAAAAACTGAAAACATGTGTTTAAACTCCTATACCAAACGGCCCTTTAGGGTTTGAGTTTTATTTAGAAAAAGTGGCAAAAAAAGTAAATAACAAAATTGAATAATATATTTTTAAATATATATTAAATATAAGTGGGTCAGATCGGGTTAAACGGATTTGTAAATCTTATGACCTGAACCCAACTTGATCTAGTGGGAAAAAAAAAAAAAAATTCACAATTTAACCCAACCTACAAACCCCTAAAAACCGACTCAACCTGGTGGGTTGAGTTGAATCGGGTCAATTTTTACAGATTGGTGGGTTGGCTGCACACTTCGACCAGCAGCCATATTTTGCATGAAAAAAATAATGGTTTTCACTCTAATGTATCATTTTTAAGTGAAATGCCCAGTATTTGTAGCGTGTGTATAAAATATTCGTTGGCTCCTTGGAGTTAATTCTTAATCTTGCTTTCTATATTGATGTTTTTGAGCCTAGGATGCAGATAGCATTATATACAATGAATACATGGACAAAGACAGTCATTGAGAATGTCTGGTCACTAATTGGGAGGACGGCACCACCTGAATTCTTGGCAAAGCTAAAGTATCTGATATGGAACCACCATAAAGATATCAAGCACATTGACACAGTAAGAGCATACACTTTTGGTTCTCATTATTTTGAGGAGGTTAACATAGTTTTGCCAAAAGAAATGCTTCTGAACAAAGCTCATAATATTGGCGAGTCACTGCAAATAAAACTTGAGCAACTCTCAGAAGTTGAGCGAGCTTTTGTACATATAGATTTCGAGTGTACTCCTAAACCTGAACACAAGAGAAAGGTTTGATGACAATGATGACAGTAGAAATGAACAGAGCTCACCTCTCTAGAGCACTAGGGGGCCTTCAAATGAGTTGCTGATTTAGTTAATATTTGATGCAATATCTATAATGTTATATGTAAAATAATGGAAGCCTTGCAATTTATTTGTAAGCCTCCTCTTGTGCTATCTCATCCTATGTTGTACTTTTTTTTTTCCTTTATATTTCCTCTCTAGTTTGTTGTTTTGAATAATTAAATATGTATGATATATTACCGTTAAGTTGTAAAAGAATTGTATGACTACAAAAGACTTTTAAGGCTATTAATGTTAATTTCTACCGTTCAGCTAAAGAGGGTTTCACATTCAGCCATGAAAATAGTCTTGTATACTCTATAGATAGTTTCTCATTCTGCCATTACAAAATGAGTTTGAATTTGGTAAGAATTGGTGTAAAACTCATATTTTATACCATCCGATTAGAGACTGCACAACAACTATCTACTTAAAACTCTATATATCATACTACACCTAATAACATTTCAATAAACTCCTATTTGGGTTAGATTTTCCGATGAGTATTAGAATTGATTGAGTGCGGTTATACGTGCCTACTTTTTAATATGTGGTAAGATGATGTGACATGTTGAGATTAAAGGGTGTAAAACTTGAGTATTACACAACATTTTTATAAAATTTAATTTTAAAAAAATAGACCAGAAAACCAACAATAAATGAAGAGTGCAAGATTATAACAAGAAAAAGTTGAAGAACAAAAGGAAAGGGGGCCGGGAGTTGAAAGAAGCCAACTTGAAAATTGGAACAGAGGAGAGTAGTCCATTTATTAAGTACAAAGAAAGCTTTTTAAAAAAAATCAAGATTGAAAGTAACAAGTGATCAACGAGTAGAAATTTTTTTTTTTTTTGGGGGGGGGGGGGGGGTTTTCTTGAGAAAAGATGGGGAGAAAGTGGTTTTTTTTTTTTTTTTGGTTATTTTTTATTTTATAATTTCCCTTTTGTTATTTGAGATAAACACTGTCTCTCGATCTCTTGGCAAATTTTTCAAGTCTTGAACGTTTGATTTTATCAATAAATTTGTTTGTAGAACTATTAATTCAGATTTTAATTTTGATATGAACCTTGGATTTGTATTTTAAGTTTGTCTCTTCATCTTTTCCATTTTGGGTTCTCTTCAAATTATAAAAATTAAGAAAAATGCATTCTATTGGCTAGTAGATGGGACCTTAATTTTTTTTTTTTTTTTCTAGGAGAAGGGGACTTAATTAAAATGCCATTGTGTAGGAAAAATGAATATAATATATTCTCTTAATTAATAGAGGAACCTTCTTCCATTTGGGGTTTGCCTAGTGGTTGAGTCACCTTAAGCCACAGCCTAATTTGTCTATATAGTATAACAAAATTACAATATTGGTCCTTAAAGATTACCTTGTGTGCACAGTTGGTTTCTCAAGTTTTCAAAATGAGTAATATAAGTCATTTTACTAACTGTCTTTAACGGTAGTACTTATGTGGCTAATGGAACAATGACTTGACATTTTATTTTAAAGATGTGGCATATTTTTAATTAAAAAAATTACAAATTAAAGTTAAACGTGTGAATTTTTTTTTTTTTTTTTTTTTTTACAACTGGTACCAAATTAAAAAAACTCTTTAGCAAAAAAAATAAAAAAATAAAAAAACTCTTTTCTTTTCTTTCGATTGTAAACACCTAGCCACAAGAGAGAGAGAGAGAAGGGGAGAGAGGGAAGGTCAAGCCCTAGCCGCCGGTGACATCGTTGCCCTCCACTGGAGATGGTGGCCTCCGCCTCAAAACTAATAAGACTTGTCAATTGAATATACATCAACAGAAGGTTCTCGACCGTAAACATCTTTGGTCTAAGATCCTACTTCATCAATTTATCAAGTATATTCAGCGGTGCAAGGGAGTATAAGATTTCAAGCGTGAGACTAGATGGGCTTTGTCTAAAGTGCTGACCAGCCAGCCTTGGGCTAGTTATGTGAATTCTCTTCTTGTCAAATTGGTTAATTTTTATGTAGATGGCTTGGTTTAATTTGAGAAGTCTTGAGATGGGATTGTGAAATCAAGACTTATCAGTGATGAAATGGAAAATTGTCCTAAAGCTGATATCCCCTCATATAAGGATCTAAGAAAGAGAAAATGCTTAGAGTTTTGAAGGACAATGCCTTTGCAATATTTGATGAATCCTCAGTCATTTCAAATTTTTTTTTTTCCAAGCCAAACTTAGTTAACACACTTTGTTTCCCTTCTACACGCCAATTAAAATTAAAATTAAAATTTCTAACCAATAAGTCCATCTATGTAATTTTAATTTGTAATTTTTTAATTAAAAATATGTCACATCATTAAAATAAAATGCCAAGTTGTTGTTCCGTTGGCTATATAAGTAACACTATTAAAGACAATTAGTAAAATGACTTATATTGCTCATTTTGAAAACTTGAGAGACTAATTGTGCACACAGGATAAATTTGAGTAACCAATATTGTAGTTTCACCATATAGTATTATATGACATACTCTTGATGTTGTGCTTAAGCAGGGAAACTAAAGATTCAGCCCACCATATCAACTTTGGCGATATTTATGAGAAGTCTATCAAGTGTTTGTCTGAATATCTGTTTGGAGTCGCATGTATTTCAAGATATGGCCCTCTTTTTCTATAGGTGTCTCTTTTCTGCCGTGGCCTTTGTGGGTTTCACAAACTTTGTAATTGATGTTTATTAATTGAATAAAGTTCTCGTTTAAAAAGAAAAACATTTGTGATAAAATTGATATATGGGTGCTTTAGACCACTAGCATCAAGTATTCTAAAAAAAAAGAAATTGCTATTTTGATACATTAAAAAGTTATTTTATCTATTTTAACATATCATTTTACAATACACCATACATCACATCTTCTATTCTTTTACCACTTTATTTAAACATTCATTTTAATTTTTTTTTTTTATCCTTTCTTTTTTGGTTTTCTTGTCCCAACGTGCATGGAGAGAGAGAGAGAGAGAGAGAGAGAGAGAATCACTTTTTTGCATGGGCATATTGTGGATTGAATGGAATAGAATGTAACAAAGTTTTATAGTAAATAAAAATAGTGAGAAGAAAAGTCAAAATAAAATGAAGATGAAGAGATAGAAGAATTATACCGTTAAGGTATAGAGTAGTGGGAAGATAAAAAGGTAAAAGTGAGGGAGATATGTAATTGTAAGATGGAAAATTAATAAGAAAAAAACTAGTTACGAGAGAGAGAGAGAGAGAGAGAGAGAGAGAGAGAGAGAGAGAGAGAGAGAGAGAGAGAGAGAGAGAGAGAGAGAGAGAGAGAGAGAGAGAGAGAGAGAGAG
>NW_027069559.1:771681-800969 GCF_002906115.3 Quercus suber | reverse complement strand
GGAAAAAATGTAGTGGATGAGAAAAGAGAGCAAAGAAAAATATACAGATTTTGGGAGTAGAGATAGGTATGAATGCTATAAATAATGATAATAAATGAGATATTTACAGAATATCAGCATTAATGAATACATTTTTTTGACCATTGGATCTACTTAAATCAATGGTTTAGAAAATGTGTAACTTAAAGAGTTACACTAGGTGTAACTTAATCCATCTCCTATATATTTATATATAGATAGATAGATAGATAGCCACAGATATAGATATAGATATAGATATAGATTGTTTTTTATTTAAAAAAAAAAAAATATAACACACCCAAAACCCCATTTTCGACAAAATTACTGACAGTATCAATCAAACTGATCTATAAACAATTATCAAACCAAAAATAAAAATGTAACATTAAACATTATATATATATTATATATATGAGATGTGTTCAAGTTACACTGGTGTAACTTCACAAAAGTACACTTTTTTGGACCATTATTGTATAGATCTAAGGGTGAAGAAAAAACACTCTAATCATGTATTTATTGTTCCCTAGAAATTAGTAATCTAAGTCATTAATTCTTCTTATTAAAAATAGAAAAAAAAAAAAAAACAGCATTAACTCTCTGCTCTCCATCATCTTCATCTTCTCTCCCTCTCTCACATGGTCTTTTTCTCTCAAAAAAGAAGAATGAAAAACAGCATGCTTCATAATTTGAAGTAATGATCAAAGTAAACTTCTTTAAGAGTCTAATATATATATATATACACACACATACATAGTTGTTAAAAATTTGAAAGCCATGTTTGATTCTTATTCCTTAATCAACCACGACTAACTTGAATCGGATAAGGATTGAAGTTTTATCTTTTTACGAAAATTCTAGCATGAGACAAGGACTTTTTGTCCTTTACCAAGTACTTAACGACACCATTCATGAACTTTGGAATAATTTTAATTTGGAATGAGAATTATTTAAGTGAAACAGGAACACAGCTAAACAATCCAAAATCATTTTTTAAATTGTAAACTTAATAGCTGAACAAAACTTCAATTGTTACTGTCTTTCTTGTCTTCAAGCCCACAATTGATGCCCACAAGATAGAACACAAGACCATGTGAGAGAGGGAGAGAAGATGAAGATGATGGGGGAGAAGAGAGTTAATGCTGTTTTTTATTTTTCTATTTTTAATAAGAAGAATTAATGACTTAATTACTAATTTCTAGGGAACAATAAATACATGATTATGAGTGTTTTCTTCACCCTTAGATCTAATACAAATTAATGGTCCAAAAAATGTGTAATTTTTGTGAAGTTACACCAGATGTAACTTGAACCCATCTATATATATATATATATATATAATTCAAGAACAAAATTTTCTCAAAAAGAAAGGAAAAAATTTTACACACCTTTTCTTAGGAGCATGTGCTTTTTTGTCAATGGAGATCATTGCCTTTTCGTTTATATGAACAATGAATGAGATGTAGGGGGTTCTCATTTCAAAAATATTTGAGTAATAAATATTAAATTGAGATTGAAGCTATGTAATTATTGTATTGCATCAAAATTAAGAACAAATTTTCTCAAAAAAAAAAAAAATTACAAATTTTGGGACACATGTCATGACATTAGCCCACAATTGAAATTCAATTTGAAATCTAATTTTTATTTTCTCTTAGTTTTTGGTTTTAAATATATAGATATATGATGAGGTTTTATGTGTTTCACGAATGTAAATTAAATCTCAAATTTGGATGAATAAAGGGTTCAATATCTGCTTATACTAAAAAACGATTGATGTCCTAGTCTGAAGATAAATAAAATAATCATCAGAAACGAATATTATAAGTTAAAATTCTATTAAAAAAAATTTAAATATGGATGAATGAAAAATTGTGAAATTAAATAATTATAATATTAATAAAAAGTCTCTAGACACATGTGTGATGAGGTTAGCATAAATTATAGATTATAAATGTGGACATATCACATAACTTATTTAGTAAAAAATAAATCTCTTTTTATTAGAAGAAAAGAAAAGAAAAATATATATCTTTGATACTAAATAACGCAATTAGTAAATAAAAAAAAGATGTAGACATAATATATTTTAGTAAAAAATAAATTTTTTTTTGAGAAGAAAAAAAAATCTTGATACTAATAAATCAATCAGTAATTAAAAATTAAAAAAAAAAAATCTCTTAACACTAAGAGAAATGTTATGTTCACAATATTTTCACAATAAATCTTAAGTGTTAAATTGTTATTGGTAGGACAAAAAAGTAATTTTAGTGGTAAGTTCAAATTAAAACCAATAACAGTTAACCACCTATAATTTATTGTAAAAATATTGTGGACGTAACACTTTTCTAAACTAAACATATAACATATCTAAAAAATTTAATGAGAATATATGCATTGTTTAAATAGATCACAGTAATTTTTATTTTTTATTTATTTATTTTTGTTGAGAAGATAAAGTCCAGACAGATTAGGTCAAAACATGTTTTATTTTTTTATTTTTATACAAGATAGGAATTTTACTTTAATCTAATTTAATTATTCACGTAAATATATCTAAAAGAAATAAATATTTTTAAATACTAATAAATATATTTACCAAAAATAAATTATAAAATAAAAACAGACCATATATTTCTCAACACAGTTGTACGCTTGTGCAGCAATCCAGGAGGCTTGCTATAAATAAAACTTGGGAAACTTACATGTTTTCGTGATTCTCATTGAAACCTAAACCAAAACCGAAAGCTCTATATGAAAGCATAGAACAACAACCCCAACAGCCTTGTTGTTGTTGTTTTTGTTTTTGTTTTTTCTCTGTGTTTGTGAAAGAGACAGAGAGAGAGAGAGAGTCGTGGTCATGGAAGATGGAAACAAAGCCATAGCTGAGGCAAACATTAAGAGCAAAACGGAGCCTCTATTGCCACCAGAGGTGGAGAGAGACGACATGTCGTCTACTACATGGAGGCTCAATGTGCTTGACTTTCCTGCACTGCCTCCAAGAATTTTTATTTTTTATTTATTTATTTTTGTTGAGAAGATAGAGTCTAGACAGATTAGGTCAAAACATGTTTTATTTTTAATTTTATACAAGATAGAGATTTTCCTTTAATCTAATTTAATTATTCAAGTAAATATATCTAAAAGCGATAAATATTATTAAATACTAATAAATATATTTGCCAAAAATAAATTATAAAATAAAAACAGACCATATATTTCTGAACACAGTTGTACGCTTGTGCAGCAATCCAGGAGGCTTGCTATAAATAAAACTTGGAAAACTTATATGTTTTCGTGATTCTCATTGAAACCTAAACCAAAACCGAAAGCTCTATATGAAAGCATAGAACAACAACCCCAACAGCCTTGTTGTTGTTGTTTTTGTTTTTTCTCTGTGTTTGTGAAAGAGACAGAGAGAGAGAGAGATAGAGAGAGTCGTGGTCATGGAAGATGGAAACAAAGCCATAGCTGAGGCAAACATTAAGAGCAAAACGGAGCCTCTATTGCCACCAGAGGTGGAGAGAGACGACATGTCGTCTACTACATGGAGGCTCAATGTGCTTGACTTTCCTGCACTGCCTCCAAGAAAGGATGGTGATCATAGCTCCTTTAATCTGCGCCGCCTTCTTCGAACCCCAAGTAAACCATCTTCACAAATCTTTATGTATGTATGTATGTATGTATGCATGATATTATTGATGTTATGTGCATTAAGGTATTTGCTTTTCTTGTTTTTGTTGCGAGTTTTTAACGGCCATGGCATATCAATATAGAATGAAGGGAAAGCTGTGTTTTTTTTTAATTTTAATTTTAATTTTTATTTTTTATTCTTAGTGGTAAAGATACAAGACCCAGAATTTATTTTTCTCAAAGATTTTATTTGTTCAGAAAGTCTGGCACCAAGACAGTTTTATAATAGCCAGACCATGTGGCCCATGTCAATATAGAATGAAACATGTCAATATAGAATGAAAGTTGTGCTCTTTATTCTCTTTTTTGACTTCTTTCTGAGAAAGATTAAAGACCCAGTTATTTTATTTTATTTTATTTTCTTAATAAGAAAAAAGAGATGCTCTTTGTCCAACGAAAGCTGGTATTTGGGTTTTTTAACTGAGTTGACTCAGCCGAGTTATGGATTTCTTTTGATGAATCTTATCTAATTTTTGGCTTTTGGGCCCAACTTAGATGCAATTACCTAGATGCATTTTAACAATGATCCGCATGGTTAATTGTATTTGGGGATACATTTTCTTCAATGCATTGAACAATGAACCAAATTGATTGTCTATTGAAAGTTAACACTTTGGGCTATATAGTACTTGTATATAACCACATGTTTGAATTTAATTAGGGAAGTTAGAATATAGAATCAATTTAATTGGTGAACTTAATATATGGCACCAGCACCTAGTACCCATTTTCCAACTTTTTTGAAATAGTGTTGGTTAAAAAAGTTGTACTTTGAAAATTGCTACTAAAAAAAAAGGCAGACTATAGAGAATATAGAGCTAATGAACTAGAGAGAGTCTTTGACACAGAGTAATGGAGAAAAAGTAGTGGGTTCATGTGAATGTGATAATTCACTATCATAGTTGCACATGTCACCAAGTTGTTGCAAATTGTTGTAGGAAATTCAGTGGACCTAGAAGAACTGAAGGAACTATCACTATTAATTTTACCTTTGGCTTAGAACTGAGTTGGCTCAGCTGAGTCACCGATTCATATTACTTGGACATTTCTTTTTCATGGTTGTGTTTTTCTGCCACTGGCCTAGGGGCCAAATGGCACACTCTTTAATCCTTCAAGGGAGTGGTCAGGCTTCACATTCTGAGTGTCAATCATTTTGGGAGAGGGATCTTTTAGGTGCCCAGTGTATGGACTCAGGTGAGGATATGGTAATCTCTGTACCAAATGAATGTGTTTGTATTTTTTTTTTAATTATGTGGAAGTTGCTGTAGCTTGAGTTTTGGTCTCACTGTGTGGCACAATTTTCTTCAAACACAATATATGCATGTATAGTATTGAATACCTTTGGAAAAATTAATTATGACATGGAACCCATTTGTGAAATGGAATACTATGACGAGGATTGCTAATAAAAAACAAGATACATGCACGCAGGTACTACATTATATATTTGTTTGTTATATCAAAGCATTCTATAAAAAGGGCTTTATCTATGCATGTGATGCATTCTTCTATCTGTAGCTTTATAAAGATAGTAATTCATGCACTATGTATTTATAAGATTCATGATGCGTGTAGGTATCACATATGTGATGCATTCACTCTTTCCCAATAGCTTAGGAATTTGGAATAATTAGTCCAGCAGAAAATATTGACAGGAAACTAATGCTCTATTTACACATTAAGAAAAATTCCCTGGCTTTATAATCAGGTAATGGTCCCTATTAGATGTCATTAAAGCCTAATACACTTTTAAGCCATGTGTTTTGTTTGTTCAGTTATTGAGTGATATATGTTATTCATTTATAAATTATTGGCTAAAGGTTTTAAAAGATGTAAGATGGTTAAATAAGGTTGTTACAACATCTTGAAAAAATTTTGGAATCACTTAGGAATTCTTAAGAAGTATGACTCTGGTTTATGAATTGGCAAACTGCATAAAATAGTTGTAAAAAAGAAAGAAGCAAAAAAAGTATATTAATATTTAACTCAATATTATTGGAAGGAAAATAGAAAGGCATTTTTATTCATTCAATTTAGGGGGGAAAAAAATTAAACCTTAGAAGAAGTTTTTTGTCCTATTCTATCAGAATTTGGCAATGGTTTTAGCTCAAGTAAAACCTCCTCACCTTATAAGTTCTAGGTGGAAGGTATGGCCATGGGTTCAAGACCCATTGAGTGCATGTGTAACTTACCAATAAAAATAAAAAATAAATGGTGATTGTTTTAGCTTGTTATATAAATTATGCCTAAGTATGGTTGGTTGTGTTGAGTTTTGCACTGAAGATGTTTTGTCAAAATAATAAATTTCACACTCAGGTTGAGAATATCTTCACAAATATATTGCAATTGGTTTCAGCACAAGCAAACAAAGGAGTTCTGGGGAAAGAGAGAATTTTTTTATTGGTACTTGGAATAATCACACACACTTTGCTCTCATTTAAGAAAACTCACCACTCTTTCTCTTCCGCACTTTGACCTTTGCATTCGGTGGTGAAGTTTTATATAGAATACCAAAGAGATATGCTTTCGTAACTTCTACTTATCAAAAAAAGATATGCTTTCTTGACTTCCTTATCTAAACTGCTAACATAACATTACAAAAGGTTGAACACATAAAAGACAAAGGCCCATTCAACAAAAGAAACTCTTTGAAAAGACAAAGGCCCATTCAACAAAAGAAACTCTTTCTTATCTACACTGTCATGCCAACGTTGCTCTATCTGTTCCTAAAAATTTGAAATGTTAAAGGCAACAACTCATGTACTAAAGTGAGAAGTTGTCTCTTCATTAGTTGTAATCTACTGTCCTAACCTAAGCTAGAAAAGGCAAGCAGAACACACTAGATAGAACATGTGCAATTCTACTTGATTTGGTTTGTTCAGTGAAAGAATATTCAGAAAGTTTTTAAGAAAAAACCAGTGGCTGCCAATGAGCTCTAGCTTAACTGGCACCTTCTCCCTTTATAAGCTTAGGTGGAGAGTGAGGTCTTGGGTTTAGGACCATCCAGTGCACGAGTAAATTACCAATTAAAAAAAAAAAAACAAAGCACCGTCCTATTGCTATAGTTAGTGATGACTCTTATAGGGAGGTTGACCTTGTTGATTGCTGTATGATTTTATTTTATTTTTTTTCATTTTAAAAAATTATTAGAATCCCTCAGTCATCTGTGGATGACTTGAATTGGTTCAAAATTGGTGTATCTTAGTCCTTTAATCAGTTTTCATTAATGGGGTGGTTTTTCCAGTTTTGAGTAAAAATTGGTGTAATTTATAACTCCCATTATGATTTTAGATCGTCAAATGTAAGCTGTTTGTAGCAAAGAAATTTAATGGTTCTTATGCTGATGGCATCAAATCTTGCTTAGGCATCCATATGTCGCAAACAAGCATTTATATGGAATTTTTCATTTATGTTCTCCAGCTGTTCTAAAATCAGAAAATAGTCTGTGGTTATCATCATGTCCCATATTTGCTGAAAATATACTAGTCTTTGATAAAGTAACTTTGTGATGTTGTCCTTCAAAATAGCTGACATGGAGCATCAAATCCAAAACTTAACTAGGGAATTTCGTGCAATTATGATCCTGAAACTATTGATTCTAATAAATTGATATTTGAATGTTTACTCAACGTTGGACTATCCTGACTTAGTTATGATAACAACTACACTTGAATAAATAAATTGGAAAAAACATAAAACCATTGAAATTTTTGTGTTTGTGGTTTGAAGATATTTTATTCTTGTTAGATATATATTGGGATCTTTGGATCTTCAATTTCACAGCAAGTACATTCCTTACTTCCTGCACTTAAAATTTCTGATTGGTGGAGTTCGAAGGATTTTGGGAATAACCCCTTTCACATTCTTTAGAGATGATTTTGAGCAAGAGTAACTATGGATAACTTAACAGCTTTGAACTTCCTGTTGGAGTTATGATAAGGCACTTCACATATTGCCTTTTGTTTTCAGTTGTTATGCTTAGGGTTATAATCTAGGAAGCATGGGTATAGACACTGGTACAACATAACGACACGAGCAATTTCTGAAAAATTATAACATAGCTTAGCTGGTATGACACTGATACGACATCCTAAATGAAGCGTTTGTGCTTCCTAGGTTATAATCATAATCAATCAATGTTTTCTTAATCTTTAACAAACACTTATTAAAAAAAAAAACCGTTTTCTTAATATTTAACATATTTGATGTTTCTTTTGGAAATGAAAACATAAAACTTTGATGAATTTGGATGCTTTAATTTTCCCTGTTGTTCTCTTAATCCTTAACAAACACTTATTAAAAAAAAAAAACCGTTTTCTTAATATTTAACATATTTGATGTTTAGTTCTTTTGGAAAATGAAAACATAAAACTTTGATGAATTTGGATGCTTTAATTTTCCCCGTTGTTCGTATTAGTGATGAATGTAATGTGAACATTGTACTCTTGACTGCAGGGAAAAAAAGCGAGGTTGCTGACTATTACAAGAAACAAGAAAGGCTCCTTGTAGAGTATACTGAGATGGAGGCTATGAGTGAAATAGGTTTTGCTCCTGAAAGTCTAACAGAGGTTGGTCATTCTGCAAAAAACTTTCATATATTTCTTGTGATATTTTATGGGATTTGGGAACTCTTTAATGCTTTTTTTTTGGGCGGTATTTGCAACAAGATTTTATTGAAATGAAAAGGGGAGAAACCCAAGTACACGGGAATATTTTTATCAAAAAGATTTTAGTGATAAACATTCTTTTAATGCTTGTTTCTAAAGTCAAACATCATCAAGTTAAGAGGACATATTCACAAGTTTCATCCAAGATGGAGGCCATGCCCAACTTCTTTCTTTTGTTTTTGTTTTTGTTTTTTTTTTTTTTCCCCTTTTTAAATTATTCCCCCCCCCCCCCCCCCCCCCCCCCCCCAAAAAAAAAAAAAAAAAATCTTCTCAACTAAATCTGTCTGGTGTCCTGGGAAACAGAAATTGATTTTCTTTTTTGATCTACTTACACTTTCTCAGGATGAGATGAAGCTGCTTGCAAAGAGTGAAAGGATGGCCATCCATATATCAAACATAGCTAATGTTGTGCTCTTTGCAGCGAAGATCTTTGCTTCTATTGAGAGCAGATCATTGTCGGTTATTGCCTCAACCTTGGATTCACTCTTAGATCTCTTGTCGGGTTTCATATTGTGGTTTACAGCTCATGCCATGCGAAACCCAAACCAGTATCGTTATCCAATTGGAAAGAAACGGATGCAGCCAGTGGTAAGTCATCTAATCCAACAATTGTGAGGGTGCATTTGGAAATACCATAATGCATATTTAAAATTTAAACTCTCCCTTCCTGCAATCAGTTTAATAAGTTTTACTGCCACAATAAAAAATAATCTTCTCTTTTCTGTCAGGCCATTACGATAACTTCAACTGAGTACAACAGAAAAGGCTACTGTTTTAGCTGCCTCAATGTTTTTGTATTTCATATTCTATTAAAATGAATATTCTGATAGATTTAAGTTGTTAAAGTTGATAATGAGAAGTCATCTGCAATTGGGTTAGTGTTGCACTTTGCCTCATTTGGTTGCTCAGAATTTGTTGTAGAGAAATTTCGCATCTTAAACTGATTAACAAGTTAGCCCCAAATAATTCAAGGTTATATACTTTTCTTTTTTCCATTTCGCCAATATTTCTTGTGATTAATGAGGGAAATAGACTGCAATACTTTTCCCATCACTACTGCTGTTGCCTCAGCTATATCTTATTCCACAAATGCTAGAGGGAGAAGAGACCCCTAATGGTGTTAGGCACTTAGGCTAGTTTTATTCTATTACTAGAAGCTTGAAATTAATGTAATAGATGTCCAGAGATTTCATTAGGTCATGCTTAGAATCGCATTATGTTATTGAAATATTGAGCTTAGCGTGTTTGCCAAAAAAAGAAGTGGTTTTTGACGATGTTTGCTACTTTGTTTAATGAGAAAATGCAAGTGACCATAGGCTTTTTGCTTCTGCATATCAGGCAAAATGAAAAGATACTCTAGAATAGAAGCCTGGTTTTTTTCTTTGATAAAATGGAAAAGCAGTCAAACAATCTACTCTAAGGGGAATAAATGGCATTGATTTTGCACATAGTTTTTGAATGTAGGTTCATGGGTGACTATGACTTATGGGGATGTGGACCCAAGGCATGCTAATAATCACATCAGATATGCCCAGACTGTGTTTGAATTTTTTCTTACAACACTTAACGCTATAACACAACAAATATTTTACTAATTTATATTGAGCATGCAGGGAATCATTGTTTTTGCATCAGTAATGGCAACTCTTGGATTACAAATACTGCTTGAGTCTGGTCGACAATTTGTTAATAAGGTATGCAACTTTAATACTATTTTCTTCGACTTAAGGGTATATATGGTGGTGAGCACAGTTGGGCTCGTACACATGGCACCCTTCTTGATGTCTTGTCAGAACTCAGAGCTCCAAGGCTTCCTTAATTATTAGTGCTTTAGGATGACATAGGTTTTGAGGTACTATCCAAATGTATGAGATCCTAGTTAGATCAGTCTTAGTTGGTGGCTGCAACACTTGTGCATGGTTGTTCTACAGTTCTAGTTTTGTAATCTTTTACAATATCAGTAATTAATATATTCTTCATTTCATATGCTGATTACAGTCTGAGCCTGAAAAGGATCCTGTGAAGGAGAGATGGATGATTGGAATAATGTGCTCCGTAACTATAGTGAAGTTTGCGCTCATGGTCTATTGTCGAAGATTTAAAAATAAAATTGTTAGAGCCTACGCACAAGATCATTTCTTCGACGTTATTACTAATTCAGTCGGTTTGGCAGCAGCTGTCCTGGCCATTCAATATTATTGGTGGATTGATCCTACTGGAGCTGTTATAGTGAGTCCATATGCAACTGATTTTTTTTCCCCTTTCCCTTTCCCCTTTTTTACTGTATGTTATATAATTGGGTTCAGCTACTCTACAAGTTTTTAATTTTCTTTCCTTTCATAAAATTATCATAAGTACAAGCAACCATGTTTTTCATAACAAAATATTGATTTTTTTGTCTATTATGTCTCTCTTTTTATTTAAAAAAAAAAGGGCTAAAATGCCACTCTTTGCCTTAACATGGTAGAATTCCTTTTTGATAAATCTTCTTTTTCTGCATTTTGAAAATGGGGCGTTTGAAAAAGATATACCTACAAAAAGGAGAGCTTTTAAAAAGAAATTTTTTGAAAAAGTGCTGTTTTCAAAACAGGTACAAGTGGCACTTGGATGGAATTTTTGTAGGCTTCTTGGAGTTGAACATTACTATATCTAATTATGATAATTTCTTGAACCTGTTTTGCAGATAGCATTATATACAATGAATACATGGACAAAGACTGTCTTTGAGAATGTATATGCACTAATTGGAAGGACAGCACCACCTGAATATTTGGCAAAGCTAACATATCTGGTATGGAACCACCATGAAGATATCAAGCACATTGACACAGTACGAGCATACACTATTGGTACTCATTATTTTGTGGAGGTTGATGTAGTTTTGCCACATGACATGATTCTGAACAAAGCACATAATATTGGTGAGACATTGCAAGAGAAGCTGGAGCAACTCCCTGAAGTTGAGAGAGCTTTTGTGCATATAGATTTTGAGTATTCTCACAGGCCTGAACACAGGACCATGGCTTGATGACAATGATGGCAGTAGTAGGGTCAGACCTCGGCCTTTCCAATGCACAAGGGCTTTCAAAAGAGGTGCTGATTCAGTTAATATGTGGTTCAATTTTATGTATTTTGCCAAACAGACTGAATAGAATTTTAACCTCTTGCGGTCTAGTATCATTAGACCGTTGATCTTCTGCTAATCCTTAATACCCAACCATTTTCCTTTTTATGTAAGGTGATAAAAATTGGATATTTTATGAGATAAACTTGTGCTGCAAGCCCTCATTTTATTGTTTTTGTCAATTTAATTATATGGGAGCTATGGAAGCATTGACCTTTAATTTTACTTGGGAACTTCTTTAGTACAGCCACACTATTGATTCTCCATTTTGTGGCTGCTAAAATTGTTATTCTGCCACATGAATTGAAATGAGTGTGAAAGACTTTCTATTCTCAGGTATGTTAAATCTTCTTCCAATTAGTCAGTATTGCAACAGCCGTTTTGGCTGCAATGTAATTAGCGCTAAATTCTTCCATGGCCATATTAGTAAGGTTCAAGATGTTTGGCTCCTTTATGCTTTGTATTGCTTTGTTTTGTCAGAAATATTTTTTTGTGTATTCAAGAGCAACCCTCAGTGCACCTTTATTAATTGGGTGTATATCCTACTCTGATATGAGGTAGAGTGAAGGGTCTTTCTTAAATTGGTTTACTTATATATATTAAGGCTAGGTCTTCTCTCCTCTTTAAATGTAAGACGAAGTTTAAGGTTTGTGCCATCAAAGTAGAGCCAAGAAAGAAGCAGTAAGTGCTTTTGTGTGTGCGCCTATTGCTACAATTCGTTTGTTAAATCCTATTATTTGCTCGATGTGTTTTAATATCTAGAGATCTTCTAGAGCTTTTTTGGGAATTCTAGTTCTTTAAATCTTCACATTCTTGCATAATCATAAAAAAATTCTTTTTAAAGAAAAAAAAAATCAAACTGAATTTTTTCTAGGTCAGTTATTAAGAAACCTAAATTGTACAAAATATAATAAAAGAGAACTTGAATATATTAACATCACAAAAAAAAAAAAAAAGGGCAAATACATGAAACTTTACAGTTTTCTTCTAGTAACAAAATAAAACAGCAAAAAGAAACTGATAAAAGATAAAGTGAGAACTGAGAATGTTAAGATGAGAATAAAGAAGTGAGAAAGTCTAAAAATGATGGTAGAGAATATAAAAATGGAGAGAGAGAGAGAGAGAGAGCAAACTATTTTTTTTTTTTTTTTTGCTAACCTTCAATAGAATTTCATTAAAAAAGATCAGAGTAGAAGGGGAAGTCTGCCTTACATATTTCAAGTTAACTCCACTGGCAGACTATCCGTAAGAAAAGACATAAATCAGTGGGTCCTAAGAGCTAGCTTGGCAGCGCTGTGAGCTGCAGAATTACAAACTCTTCTAACCCAAACAAAGAAAATAGTACAAAAGGCCCTACTTAAAGCAAGAATATGACAAACAAAGTTATTAATGACCCAACTAGGCTGGAGACCAGGATCTGAAAGTGCATCAAAACACTTTGTCGTATCACCTTCAATCACGACCTTCGTCCACCCTTCAGCCCAGAGCACTGCTGCAGCTTTGGCTTAAGCAGGGAGGCACCTACAGTACGGCTTGATCCATGCTTTAATGGGAGTACCTGTATGATCCCTTGCAACCACTGCAAGTGCAGTTAAGGTGTTACCTACTGCTGCGTCAACATTGAGTTTTATGGAGCCTTCTGAGGGAGGTGACCAGGACAGAGGGTGAGGCAGAGGGGAGAGATGCTCTTCAGCGGCTAAAGTTGAGAATTCCAATGCCCTTTGACAGATGCGGTTACTAGATAATTGAATATCAACTTTGCCATCTTGGAAATTTACTTGATTCCTTAGGTACCAATTCTCATCTACAACGAAGGCCATAGTCGAGGAGATGAACTCTTCATCTATGTCAGAAGCAGAGGGGTTGGGAGGGTCCAAGATCAGCTTTATAATATCCGTATTGCTTTCGATATTGTGGTTAAGAGCTCTCAGTCCCCAGCAAGAGGAAAACCAGATCGCTCTAGCCACAGGGCAATGAAAGAAAAGATGGCTAATAGTTTCTTGGCCATCTTGACACAATACGCACTCTTGGTTGCCAAGCTCCACTCTTTGGCCTAATACTTCTTTAACAGGAATGGTAAATGTGGCGATCCTCCATAGCAGCATTCTAACTGGGATAGAGAGCAAACTATGGAAGTCATTTGTCCATATAAATAATAAAAAGTCAAACTAAACCTATGTTGATTCAATAATAAAGCAAACAGGACCAAAAGAAATGAGTTTGATTAATAAACAATAGTCCCGGATTGAGCTTTGGGTCCAAATAATTCCAGGTGGGTATTTCATATTTTGAAAATTTTCTAGGATGGTATTGATTTAAATGCACAATATTGACTATTGAGAAAACATAGGGTCAGGAGCTGGCGTAAATCCTGTGTTTTACGCCAGCCAATCCTGACCCGCCACGTCACCATTTTTTTTTTTTTTTTTCCAGCAAAAACATTAAGCGCCTCTCTCCCTTTCTTTCTCTTCTCTCCTCACTTGATCTCTCCATCTTTGAATCAAACCCACAACCTCCATGGCCGGAGCTTCAAAGCTCAACACAAGCCACCAGTCTCGCGGCCTGAGTTTATTGCCCAACAACTCTTTCTTTTTCCCTCAACCTCTGTTCTCTTCTCTTTCCTTTCTCATTTCTCTTTTTTGTCTTTATTCACTCATGTGCTTTTGTTTGTGCTTGGTGGTTCAGTGATTATGGTCCGGCGATTGTGTTTAAGAGGCACAGTGGTGGTTCGACGATTGTAGTCATGAGGCACAGTGGTGATGTGGGTCTAATTTGGTGGGTTTCGTGGGCTGATTTGGTGGGTTTCAAGGGCTGATATGGTGGGTCTCGGTGGTGATTGTGGTCCGGCAGTTTGTGGGTTTGATTTGGTGGGTGAGTGGGTTAGTGCTACTGGGTCTTGGATGCTTCTATTGGAGGTGCCTCGGCAATGGTGATGATGAGTCTTGGTGGTGTTATTGATGGCTTAGTGGCATGGTGGTTGTTGATGGGTTGCTAAGAAGTGGAAGAGGAAATGGGGCGACAATGGAGGTATTTTCGTTTTTGTTTTTGTATTTTTGATTTTTTTTTTTTTTTTTTGCTACTATGGTTTGTGGTTGTGGTCGATGGTGGTATAAACTCATGCTGCGAGATTGGTGGCTTGTGTTGAGCTTTGAAGCTCCGGCCATGGAGATTGTGGGTTTGATTCAAAGATGGAGAGATCAGGTGAGAAGAGAAGAGAAAGAGAGGGAGAGAGGCTTAAGGCTTAATGTTTTTGCAGGAAAAAAAAAATGGTGCCGTGGCAGGTCAGGATTGGCTGGTGTAAAACACAGGTTTTATGCCAGCTCCTGACCCAATGTTTTCTCTTAACTATTTTGTTTTTTGTTTTGTTTTGTTTTTTGTTTTTTGTTTTTTGTTTTTTTTTTGTTTTTTTTTTTCCAGTGGTAATAATGATTATGAAGCCTGAGATTGGCAGTAGGATAGTGGAGATGGGGATATTTTTTTTAGGTTTGATTTACCTTCAATACTTTTTAAAAATGAATTTTCTTTTGTTTTAATTAGAGGTGGGGATTAAAACCCACTTCCATTAACCATTGTATATTTAAAATAAAAGGACATACCTAGTTAAAAAGGTACTAGAGGTAAGTCAAACCAATTTTTTTTTTTTTTGGATTCTTTGACTTCTGTCCTTTTGTCATTTAATTTTAGTTTAGCGGGATTAATTAAGGTGAAAGGAAAATAATAAAAATACTACAAGTCGTATTAAATAAAGTTTACAAATTGATGCAATAATGAATGTGATTAGTGGGATTCAACCATTTTAGAAATGAATATTTGAATTTGAATTGTCTCTTTATGATTCGTGACACATCAATTTGTAGGTTTAATGTAGTAAAACTTTTAGTAACTAATACTACTCAAGGTGATAGGAAAATTGGTGGAGTGATGATGTGGTACAATTTTAGCCTTTTAGAGTAATTCTAGATCTATACTTTTTATCACACATATTTTTACATTTATCTTATATGACAGATTGTGATTGGTTATTTGTTAATTTCACACAGATCCACTATTTTTTCTCTGCCACTTATAACCTACCACATTAGAGTTGAGGTTAAAAAGTTGTGGACTTATGGTAATATATTTTTTTTGAAGGTTGGTTAGGTATGATCTTATCCTCTAATGGTTTGTGTGAGATGTCCCATATCCGCTTAGAAAGTGATAGCTATGAGAAGTGAAATGCATGACTTCTGGGGAGCATACCCAAGGCATGACTAGCTCACCATTTTAGGGTGTGTCTTGGGTGGTAGGAATTTTTGTACCCTTTCATATAATGCTTGCATGAATTGAGAAGTTTGAATAGTGACGCCTCAATGAATGTGTTGTGCTCATAATGATAGTTTCATTAAAGCCCAGTGATATACATAATATTAACTTTATAGTCACGTGACATGAGATTGATGAATCCAAGACTTGATTATTTTTTTTATTTTTTATTATTATTATTATTATTTTAAAGGGCCTTACTTTATAAATTTTTTTGAAGAAACTTTAAAACTTGAGAGTTGAGAGACATATTGATCTAACATACGCAAGACTAAAGTAACAACTTCTGACATATTGAAGAAGTTGTACAGGGGTCTTAATAACAATCTTGAAAATGGTCTAAATATCTTTACCAAGATATATACGTCCAAAAAGTTGAAATATTTCCGTCACCATTGTAGAAAAGGTCCAAATGGCCACCATTTCATTATCAGGTGGGGCCAAACATAACCGAGAGACCAAGCAAAGTCCTCACCAGTCCACCAAGCCAAAAATTCCTTATTCCTTTACAAATGGTGCAAATCTTATCGTCACCTTAAAGACAGTTCCAATGGTCATACAAAGAAGCATAATATATTCGGTTTCAAAGTCAAGAGCCCATGACCGACCATACTCGGTTTGGTTGACGATTTTATATTAAATTTGACCCAAACCACTTCCAGCACAGATATACAAACACCTTTTGTTGGAGGTCGAAAAATTAATTTTATCTTAGATTTTTCTATAGTTTTACTTATATATATATATATATATATATCTGCTTTTATAAATTTAAATGATTCAAAACATACAAAAATTGGCCTTTTTAAGTCTAAGAAACATTTTTTTTGAATGATTAAGTCTAAGATAATTAAATGATAGTTGAGCACTCATATAATGCCATCCAACGTCTGACCTTCTTATTTATTTGTTTATTTATTTTTTAGAAATAAAGACATACACAAAAAAAAGAAAAAGAAAAAGGATTCTAACACAACATTTGACCATAAATATGGCTGCAACATATAGCATCAGACATCATGGTTCGAGAAAGTTTGGTGCTTAGGAGTATTATTTCAACAATATTTATTACCTTTGATAAGTAGTTGGTTTTTATTATTTTTATTTATTATTATTATTTTTGAAAAATTGGTTTTATTATTTTTCAAGAAAGAAAAATCGTCCGTGTACAACTTTGACCTTGGTGGCAGCACAATTGTTTTATTATTTTTATTTTTTAATACACATTGAATAAAATTCGAATCCAAACAATCTCAAGGGTTCGAGTAAGCTCAAGTCCAACTGATAAAATATCTTGCAGAGTAGGGGGACTAATTGTTATCTTGTCCTAATGATAAAGAATAATTATTTGTAGAACAACATTTGAAGTCTTATCCATCTAAATTAATCAATCTATCTTATTGTTACAAGATGAAAAACTATCATATTTATCTCACAAATTCTAGGATCATACCATTTTCCACACCATTTGCTATAATTATCAAATAAGGTTGACAAATCACAAAATCTTGTTAGGCAACAATAGAATACATATTGTCACAACAAACTATATTCCTTCCAAAATCAAAATTTAAAATTTTAGTATTCTCATATACAAACTAGTTTTAATTTGACATAAAATACATAAAATTTTCGTACAAAAATATAGGTCCATTAATTTACACAAATTTTCCACTTAAAAATCTCTTTTCATGCTTAACAGTATAATTTTGGACTACACTGATATTTCTAAAATTGTCCATTTACTTACTTAACTATCTAATTCACTTTCACCTTTGATCAAATTGTTCTATTCCACAGATTTTCACTATCTATTAATCGGCACGAATGTACTGCAACTCTAGGGAACTCTAACATGCCATTATAGGTCCAGCCATCACATAGTCTATTATTCCCTTCATGCCGCAAAACATAAATGATGAAGGCTGGATGAATTTTTTGAACAATGATATGTGCGTAGATGATAGATTGGAGGTGAACTTAGTTAGATAAGTATAACTATATAGTAACCATAAAGCACCTTTTTCCCATTAGCATGGTGACATATAGTCCACGTCTACCAACCTATGATCTGTGGGCATAAAGACTAAATATACATAAACATTCTCTCTCCTAGATGTGGGAGATATCACTAACCCTTAAACCATATAGAAGCTTGATAGGTGTCACGTAAATAAAGGAACCCAAGTAATGAGGAGGGGAGGGCTGACCTGATTCTCACACGCACAGCTGCAGAGAAGATAGTCAAGAAAATTGTGTGGTGCTACTAAAAGAGGGGAAATTTCTTATTTATATATATGTAAAGCTCAGGATAAAAGCCTAGGGTTTTTAAGTTTATCAAAGCTCATCTATTTACTAATGCTATCTCTCTTGGACCTCTTATCCCATAATAATTAACTTATTTAAATATCTTCGACCAAAATCAATTAAATACATTTAATTGTGTGCCTCTTTTTTAATACATGTATATGAAATAAATTAGTAATAAAATTATGGGGTGTTATACCAAACATCCCAGTTGGCAGCAATATATACCACCAGACATCATGGTCCAGAAAGTTTGGTTCTTCGGAGTATTATTTCAACAATATTTATTACCTTTGATGAGTAGTTGGTTTTATTATTTTTCAAGAAAGAAAAATCGCCCTTGTACAACTTTGAATGCTCTGGATAGATTTTTTTTTTTAATACACATCTAATAGAATTTGAATCCAAGCAATATTGTGGGTTTGAGACAGCTCAAGTTCAACTGATAAAATATCTTATAGAGTAGGAGACTAATTGTTGTCTTGTTCTAATGATAAAGAACAATTATTCGTAAAAAAATCATTCGAAGTCTTATCCAGCTAAATTAATCAATCTATCTTATTGTTACAAGATGAAAAACTATTATATTTATCTCACAAATTCTAGGATCATACCATTTTCCACACCATTTGCTATAATTATCGTATGTGGTTGACTGTGAGTTGTAAACCACAAAATCATATTAGGCAACAATAGAATACATATTGTCACAACAAACTACATTCCTTCCAAAATCAAAATTTAAAATTTTACTATTCTCATATACATATTGTCACAACAAACTAGTTTTTATTTGACATAAAATACATGTTAACTAAAACTTTTTTGATTTTAGATAAAATACATAAAATTTTCGTACATAACCTTTATATGGGAAAATTTAACGAATATCTTAAGAGTATTGATTTAAAAAATATTTTTAGAAAATTTTTATAAGAAAATATAAAAGTAATTAATTTTTTGACAACTTTTTATATTTCTCATAAAATTGTTATCAAACTTTTCTTTAAAAATCTATTAACAAATGCTCTAATAGATCGACTTTTAAATATAAAACATTTTAAAAAAAATGTATATATGTTATTATTGACGTGGCATTCATCCCAACAGAGGTGTGCAATATGTTGTTCTTGCGGAGCCGACATGGTCCATTTTTTGATTCTTTGCTTTCGAAGCTGCACTGTAATGCATTCTCGAGCCATGGTCGGTGATATTAGCTCAGCTCGACTATTCTATTGGGTTTGGCCAATTTGGGCACAGACTGAGAGTTGGTTTAACTACAACTTATTTTGTTGAAAATTGAAAACTGATAACATTGCAATAAAATAATTTTTAAATAGATGAATAGTGCCGTGTGACCAATTTTTAATATTTTTTTTGAATAAAGTGATTGTGAGTTCTATGAATAGTGCGTGAACAATAACTTTGTTTTCTATCCAGAAACGCGTGTATAAAAAAAAAAGGCCAGACGCAGACACGTTGGCTTTTTCAATCGGATCCAAACATAACCTAATAGAATAGTCAGGTTATGTTTGGATCCAGCTGAAAAAGCCCGTGCGTTTGTGTCTGGTGTTTTCCTTTCTTTTTTTTCTTTTTTTTTTTGCACGCGTTTCTAGGTAGGGACAAAGTTACTGTTCATACATACAAAATTACTGTTCACGTACTGTTCATGCACTATTCACGCAATATTCATGGAACCTACAACCACTTTATTTTGAAAAAAAAATATTAAAAATAAGTCTCACGGTACTATTTACACATTTAAAAATTATTTTGCTACAGTATTATCAATTTTCAGTAAAATAAACAGTATTCAAACAGACTTTAATTTTTTTTTTTTTAAGAATCAGATTGACTAAGTCAATCTAATATAAAACGTAGTATAATTTGGTTTTTCCACTAACGATCGATATCAACCACGTCGAAATTAGTATATATTCTATTGTCGGTCAGTTAAGACTTTGACTATATCGGTTGCGGTTGGTTCCTGCACATTGCAACAATTGTTATATCAACTTATAAACTTTTTCTAATAAAATTAATGCTACATTTATTCTCTCGTTCAACACATATCACTTTCTAAACTTTAAAAAAATAAAATAAAATCAGTATTAAAAAAAAAAACAAAAAGTATTCTCTTGTGGGTATTGGACTGTTGGGGTCCTTTTCTGTTTCCAAATTTTCTATCCACATTCTAGACATAAAGAGTCCTAACTTTCTTTTGTCTCAAAAAATTAACCAATTCTAATAAGCGAGACTCCATTGAGACGGTGACATGTGTTTAAAAGTAAACACATGTTATTATTTCAATAAGTTCATTATAACTGAATACTAGACCAAAATTTCACCCAATCCTAATTAAGTAGCTTATACTATTGGGTGAAAAGTAAATAGAGAAAAAACTTAAAAAATGCGGAGGGAACACGTAAATTTTCCTTTGGTTCACAAGGAAAAATCGGAAAGAAAATGGATGAGGTGGGTGTTTCTCACACCAAAAAAAAAAAAAAAAAAATATATATATATATATATATTTAGAGAGGTGGAAAAATGGTCTCTCTAGGTCAAATTACTTAAATATCCTTCCACTTTATTGTCATTTGCCAACTATTTATCTATATTTAAAAAACAGAAAGAAAGAAAGCAGCTACAGTGGGGCCAGGTTACTCTGACTCTTGGAATTAGCATTTTTTTTTTTTTTGTAAGAGAAGTATTTTTTTTTTTTTAATGTGTACTCATTAGTATTTTATTTTATTTTAATGTTTACTAATTAGTATTTGTACTGAACGGAGCTCAATAATTTTCTCATAAGAGAAACTTTTATTTTATTTATTTTTATTTTTATTTTTATTTTTATTTTTGAATTGGAGAAACTTTTATGTTTGAGTACATAGGATCAGTAAATTGAGAAATTTGTTTCCTTAGGATGCTTGTTGATTTACATGGAAAATTGTAACCAAAAAATAAAATAAAAAGGAAGGATATAAAATATAGGAAATGTGATGTATTAACGTTTATTTAAAAAAAAAAAAGACAAAATCTAGTTACAAAATTTGTTGTAACTTTAGACTATAACCTTATTCAATATTGTTTTTATTGAAAGAGAATTTTAACAAATCAACAATTGGATTACATTTCCATCTTATATTTTCCATGCTTACATTTCTAGAAAATTAGATATCAATAGTTATGTTATCACTAAAATTTTTAAATAGCAAGTTTTTTTTTTTTAGTTTAAAATTATATATAAAATATAAGCTTATAAATCTTATAATAAATAATATCCGATTGTCACAAAATTTGACATGTATACTAATGGTTTGTTTGGAAGTTTAGAGAGGGAGGAGAGTAGAGGGGAGTAGAGGGAAGGAGAGTAGTGGGGAGGAGAGTAGAGGAGAATGATTCACCTCCACCTTATTTGGATGTTTTTAAAATTAGTAAGGGGGAAGGGAGTAATTAGCCCTTCCCCTTGTGTAATTTTGTTAATATAATAAGGGTAAATTAGGTAATTTACTTGGTCAATAGTTTATGTACTCTACTCCCCCTCCAAATCTCTCCAATTTGGGGGAATTAATGGCTTGTTTGGAAGTTTAGAGAGGGAGGAGAGTAAAGGGGAGTAAAGGAAGGGGAGTAGTGGGGAGGAGAGTAGAGGAGAATGATTCATCTCCACCTTATTTGGATGTTTTTAAAATTAGTAAGGGGAAGGAGTAATTAGCCCTTCCCCTTGTGTAATTTTGTTAATATAATAAGGGTAAATTAGGTAATTTACTTGGTCAATAGTTTATGTATTCTACTCCCCCTCCAAATCTCTCCAATTTGGGGGAATTAAAATTGGGGGGTTAGAGGGAGTCCAAACCCCTCCCCCTCATTCTTTAAAAAACTTCCAAACAAGGTAATTGCATTACTCTCCCTCCCTCTACTCTACTCCCCATTCTTTTTTAAACATCCAAACATGCCATAAAATTGGGGAGTTAGAGGGAGTCCAAACCCCTCCAATCTCCTCCAAACCCCTCCCTCTCATTCTTTAAAAAACTTCCAAATCAGGTAATTGCATTACTCTCCCTCCCTCTACTCTACTCCCCCTCCTTTTTTTAACATCCAAACATGCCATAAGAGTATAAAGAACATGCAATCTAGCAAAGGTCTCATTGGATTTGGTGGATCTCCATTGGATTTGACTAGGTTCATTGATTGAATCGTGTGGGTTGGATTTTGGATGTGGAGACCGGCTGTCACCAAATTGGATCGAGTTCGGTTCAAGTATGGTTAGATCTCTCAGGTGGGTTAGGTTTGACGGATCTATAGACACCCCTAATTATCAAATACTCATTAATCCGTGCACACTATCACTTTTAGTGATTTAAACGTGAACATTATCTGAAAAATATAGATATCATACATAATCGTTCATTTTAATAAGTGTGAGAAAATTTATTGAGATATACACGTTTCGCTTGACCCACCTTTACCGATATGCCTTGCACAAATTTCCTCCACGCCGAAGGCACCTATTTTGGCCACCTCTCTCTAGGAAGTATAGCAGTAAACATCCGAGTCATGATATGAACTCGACCAAAGCGACACTTTATACACGCAATCTTTATGACACCGCACCACGTGGAGGTTGCTTTTACTTTTCGTTGGTAGTCGGTAGGAAATTTCTTTGCAAGTTCGAAAAAGATGTCAATTGTGATAGACAACTTCAAATTATTTATTCCTTTGCTTTCTATTTTATGCCACTATTGTATATATTCCTATATTATAATCCATGCAGCCCATTTCTTTAGAACTTCTCATTCTTTGCAGTGAAGACTCAGTACTAAAACTTGTTATTTATGTAACACTTCCCCATGTTTTTGTGTATCAAATAATCCATCCAGTCTTGTTTTTTCTTTTGTGTCTGAGAGAGAGAGGAGGTGATTATGGAAGAGGGTGGGAATAACATGGAGGTAACCCATGAGAGCAGAAGAGAGAATTTTGTGCCACAGGATGTTGAATCGGCAACCAGAAGTGACATGTCATCTGGGTCTTGGAGGCTCAGTGTGCAAGAGTTTCCTACACTGGTTGAAAGAAGAGATGGGGGTGAACATGGTTTCTTCACTCTCAGCAGCTTTCTTCATGTACCAAGTAAGTCTTCTTTCATGAATATACATATATATATAAGAGAGAGAGAGAGAGAGAGAGAGAGAGAGAGAACATATTAGCAATTCTTTAGCCATATAATTGAGTTCAAAAGTGTGGTGATTAACCATATAATTGAATTTAATTGTACTTGAAAAAAAAGAAAAAAAGAAAGATAAAACTTTTTTTTATCAATATATTTATGTACTGATAATAATATAATGATATTATCCTAAAGAACATGCCAATACTAGAATGACCAACAATTTTATAATGGCCAGGACATGCCAATACTAGAATGAAAGTTACATTTTTTGTTTTTCTCTTCAAATTCCATATTCTTTCTTTTCTTAGCAAGATTCATAAACAATTTACCAAAGAATAAAAATAAAAAAAGGACACAGATGTTCTCCGTTAATGTAAAATATGTAATCTAATTTTGGGCTTCATATCTGAGTTCACACAGCCGTGTAACGGGTTTCTGGGTTCATTCTGAATCTGATTTTTGGCTTGATAACTGAGTTGACTCAGACGAGTTACTAAATTTTTTGTAGAAAGTACAAACTTCAAAGATGTTCCTTTTGTTTGATGATCTGATTTTTTTTGGCACGGTAACTGAGTTGACTCGGCCAAGTTACTGATTTTGGGCTCGACAACTAGAAGTTGACTTAACCGAGCTACTGATCCAATGGTTTCTTAACTTTGTTTAGTGATAAAAAAAAGGGGCAATTGGGTTTATAAACCCCATGGTAAATTTTGCATCCCTTCTAGAGATTGGTCAGGATTCAATTTTCAAATTGGGAAGAAATATTTTAGGTGAAAAATCTATGGACTTTCACAATAGCTGAAGTGGAGCATGATTGCCATCAAATCCAAAACATTCACTAGGAAAATTTTCTGAAATTATTGATGCATATGAATTGATTGTTGAATTTTGACATCCCAATTTTGTTACCACAACAACCACACAAGAAAATAAATAGACGGAGAAAAAATATAAACCGTTGATCTTTTGGCCTTGAATTTTGAAGAGAATTTATTCTAGTTAGATGCTTTTTGGGAACTTCCATTTACCAGCAAGGGACATTCTATAATATGCTCTTTGGAGTTGATACATAAAGAGAGTGACTATAGACTTCACATATGGCCTTTTGTGTTATGCTTGGAGTTCTAATATCATAATAATTCAATGTATTGTTACTCATTAACATAATTTATGTTGGGTTATTTTGGAAAATGGAACATCAATATTTGATGACTTTGAATGTTACCTCCTTATTCATGACTAGTAATGAACATGATGTGAAACTTTGTACTTTTGACTATAGGGAAACGAAGCAAGGTTGCTGATTATTATGAGAAACAAGAAAGACTCCTTGAAGGGTATACGGAGATGGAGACCATGGCTGAAAATGGTTGTATGCCTGGAAGTCTAACAGAGGTTGGTTGTGTTCAACTTGATGATTTTGAATGACAACTTTGTGGAACAAAATGGAAGAATAATTTAAATTTCTGAGTTTGGTTGCATAAATAATGTCAAATGACTACAATTAATGTTCATGTTTTGTTTCTCTGTGATGCATTTTTGATCATATGAAATGGTTAATGAAAAGTTCAATCTTCCATCTATACCACCTAGTGAACCAACCAACCCCCCCCCAAAAAAAAAAAAAAACACACACACACAAACCAAAATGGGGAAAAAAAAAAAACCATCCCCCCCCCAAAAAAAAAAAAAAACACACACACACAAACCAAAATGGGGAAAAAAAAAAAACCATACTATCTCATCACAGCTAAATCTTTCTTGTTCCTAGAAATGAAAAACCAATACTTTTTCATTGTTAATCTTTTTGCACATTATTATTCTCAGGATGAGTTGCAGCAGCTTGCAAAGAATGAGAGGATGGCTATTTATGTATCAAACATGGCTAATGTCGTGCTCTTTGCAGCAAAACTCTATGTTTCTATTCAGAGCAGATCATTAGCAGTTATTGCCTCAACATTGGATTCACTTTTAGATCTCTTGTCAGGCTTTATATTGTGGTTCACGGCCCATGCCATGAGAAATCCAAACCAGTATCGTTATCCAATCGGAAAGAACCGGATGCAGCCAGTGGTAAGTCATCCAATTGAATAATTCTTTGAAAATTCAGATTCTGAGGGATTTAGGTTGTTGAAACTGATAATGAGCATTCATGTGTACTTGGTTAGTGTTGCTTCTGTAGATCATTTGGTTGCTCAGAAGTCGGTGGAGTGAAAATTATGCATCTTAAACTTTATTTTAAAAAAATTTACCCCAAAGAAGTCAAGATTTTATGTTTTTATTTCTCCATTTCATGATTTCATCAAACCTTTCTGTAATCAATGATGGAAATAAACTGAAATGCTATTCCATCATTAGTACTATTGGCTCAGCTATGTCTTATTCCACAAATTCTAGAGGCAAAAGCAATAGATAGACATTTCATGATGTCATGCTGCTGTTTATTTCAAGACCAAATATTTCATCAGGTCCATGCTTTAGGCTCTCTTGTTGTTACCGAAATGTTGAGCTTGGGGTCTATTACTGTGTTTAAAAACAAATAGCATTGGTTTTGGGAAAATTTGTTTAATTAGAAACTGCGGTGAATAATACACAATCTAGTCATAGGAATAAAAATTTCAGGGATTAAATGGAAAAGTGATCGAACAATCTACTCTCTTGGGAATAAATGGCATTGGTTTTGAGCATAAATTTTAGTGTAGGTTCAAGAGTGATTATGAGTTACAGGGATGTAGGCACAAGGCATGCTAATAATCACATCATATACAGCTAGACTGTGTTTCAACTTTTTGTTACAACACTTTGCTTTAATGCAACAAATATTTTACTAACTTAGCTTGAGATTGCAGGGAATCATCGTTTTTGCTTCAGTAATGGCAACTCTTGGATTACAAATTCTGCTCGAGTCTGGTCGACAATTCATTGCTCAGGTATGCAACTTTTATCTCACATGCTCCGTTCTATGTTAAGGATGTAGATGACTGTGAGCATGGCTAGACTCAGACATATTTTAATGAAAGTTGGCTTTGAGAAGGGTTTGAAAATTAAGTCCCTTCTTTGTGTCTTGTCTGAACTCTGAGATCCAATGAGGTACTTCATGAAAAGGATGAGATAGGTTTTGAGCTACTACCTAAATGTATGAGATCCTTGTTAGATCACATTCTGAGTTGGTGGATGTAACATTTAAGCATGACTGTTCTAAGTTTTGTTTTCTGTAGTCGTTTTCTGTATCAGTGATTCCTTTAATATTAATTTCATTTCCTGTGCTGATTACAGACTGAGCCTGAAAAGGATCCTCAGAAGGAGAAATGGATGATTGGAATAATGGTCTGTGTGACCATAGTGAAGTTTATGCTCATGGTCTATTGTCGAAAATTTAAAAATGAAATTATTAGAGCCTATGCTCAAGATCATTTTTTCGACGTTATTACTAATTCAATTGGTTTGGCAGCAGCCGTCCTGGCCATTCGATATTATTGGTGGATTGATCCTACTGGAGCTGTTATAGTAAGTTCATATGCAGCTCTTCTTCTTCGCTCCTTTTTTTTTTTTTACTACTATACTTTCGATAATTGGGTGCATTTGTTGTTTTTATTTATCCAAAAATAATAAAGATAATTGAATTTAGCTACCACACAAGTTATCAATTTCCTTTATTTTCCTAAAATGATCAAAATCACTTGCAGCCATGACAAAATATGGGTATTCACTCTATATCTCTCATTTTCAAAGTGAAATGGACACTATTTGTGATTGGCTCCTTGGAGTTGATCTTAATCTATCTTTTTATAATGATTTGTTGAACCTATGATGCAGATAGCATTATATACAATGAATACATGGACGAAGACAGTCATTGAGAATGTCTGGGCACTAATTGGAAGGACAGCACCACCTGAATTTTTGGCAAAGCTAACATATCTGATATGGAACCACCATGAAGATATCAAGCACATTGACACAGTAAGAGCATACACTTTTGGTTCAAATTATTTTGTGGAGGTTGACATAATTTTGCCACAAGACATGCTTTTGAACAAAGCTCATAATATCGGTGAGTCACTTCAAGTGAAACTTGAGCAACTCCCAGAAATTGAGCGAGCTTTTGTACATATAGATTTTGAGTATACTCATAGACCAGAACACAAGGTTTGATGAAAATGATGATGATGACAATAGTAATGATCAGAACTCAGCCTTTCCAGAGCAAAACGGTATTTGAATGAGTTGCTGATTTAGTTAATATGTGATGCACTTTTATTGTAATGCCAGATTATGGAATTTACCATCTGATGGCTTAAAGCCACTAATCGTGAGGTATCCCTCTTATTATTTAGTAGATGGAGCTTCATTAGACAGTTGATCTTGTACTAGACGTTTGATATGCAACCATTTTTCTTTTAATGCAATATGCTAATAATTTGGATAATATGAGTTCACCGGTCAGGACAAACGTCATTCTGGTCATGCTAATGCAACAAGCCTCATTTTATTGTTCTTGTCAATTTCTTTATGGAAGTTATGAAACCAATAACTTTGTTTGAGTTAATTCATTCCAAAAATTTAGTAAAGCCACATAATTCAGATAACTTCACATAGAATGAGTATTTGGGGAAATGAGTGATGGAGCACATATAGCTTATGGTACTCTCACATGCACACACCAAAGGGTTACTTAGAGCAAAGAAATGAGAAAATAAGGGTATATTTTTTGGGCCTAAAGTGTATGAAGCATTTTATGATTTGGCAGTAGGAATTCATGTTAACAGTGAAACGGAATTTGGGAAGCACATAGACCATAAGCAAAAATAATGTAGAGTGAAACCCAGAAAGCCACAATAAGCAAAAAGTGCATTTTAAGGAAAAACCATAAGGTGGAAACTGCAAAAATAACCTACAAAGGGAAAAAAAAGTTCATTTATTGCGGGACTCACGAGAGACCTGCAAACCATAGGAAAAAAATAAAAGAAGAAGCTAAAAGTTGGCTTAACCATAGAAAAAAGAAAAGAAGATGCTAAAAGTTAGCATATAATCTAATCCCAAAGAATCTAATCCCAAATGCACACTTACATTCTCATTTTGTTATCGAAATATATTGGGCTCAGGGTCTATTGAGTTTATGAACAAATAGCATTGGTTTTGGGGCAAGTTTGTTAAATTATATTAGAAAATGCAAGGGATTATTGGCTTTTTTCTTGTATCAAGCTACGAATAGACACAATCTAGTGTTAGGAATAAAAATTTAGTTGGAGAAGCGGTCAAATAAACTACTCTTGGGAGTAAATAGAATTGATTTTGAACTTATATATGTTGAAGAATGACTATGACTTTGTACCAAAGGCATGCTAAATAATAATCTGGTCGAGTCTGGTCGACAATTCATTTCAAAGGTATTCAACTTTAATCTCATATGCTCCGAACTAAGTTAAGGATATAGATGGTAGTGAGCATGCATGGTTGGATTTGGAGCCAGACATATTTCAACTTGGAGTTTATAGTGCGTTTTTGTGTTAATCTTTAGCATCTGTGAATAGTAGATACTTATATTTACAACCTACTATTCATGAGTTCGTAAACACAAAATAATGTAATTTATTCACTTTTTCTCCCTCTCCCTCTCTCTCTCTCTCTCTCTTGGGTAGTTGAATTGTTTATATTATGTAATGTTGTAATTTATATTATTTTATTAAGTTGTACGTAAAAATAGAAACTATGATGTTGAATGAGTTGTAAAATAAAATGGTAATTAAAATAGATAAAATAAGTTTTTAGAGTGTAAAATAGAGACTAGTATAGATCTTTGGATGCAAGTGCTTAGGCAGGGTTTGTAATTAGCACATGAAATGATGACTTCCTAATTTCATATATTAAAAAAAAAAAAAAAGTATCTATAACTTTTTTAGTGGAGTTTATGATGTATATTTGTGTTTGAATTTCATTTTTTTTTTTTTTTTTTTTTTTTTTTTTTTTTTTTTTTTTTTTTTTTTTTTTTTAAAAAAAAAAAAAAAAA
>NW_027069559.1:767245-768791 GCF_002906115.3 Quercus suber | reverse complement strand
GGATGGCGATCTATATATCAAACATAGCTAACATCGTGCTCTTTGTGGCAAAACTCTATGTTTCTATTCAGAGCAGATCATTGGCGGTTATTGCCTCAACATTGGATTCACTCTTAGATCTCTTGTCAGGGTTTATATTGTGGTTCACAGCCCATGCCATGAGAAACCCAAACCTGTACAGTTATCCAATTGGAAAGAACCGGATGCAGCCAGTGGTAAGTCATCCAATCGAATAACTCTTTGAAAATTCAGATTCTGATGGATTTAAGTTGTTGAAGCTGATAGTGAGCATTCATGTGTACTTGGTTAGTGTTGTGTCTATGGATCATTTGGTTGGTCAGAAGTTGCTAGAGTGATAATTATGCATCTTAAACTAATTAAACAAGTTAACCCCAAAGAAGTTGAGATTTTATGTTTTTATTTCTCCTTTTCCCTGATTTCATCAATTCTTTTTGCAATCAATGAGGGAAATAAACTGAAATGCTATTCCATCATTACTACTACTAGTCGCTAACCCGTGCGATGCACGGGATAGTTTAACAAAATTAAATTGTGGTGCATCAATAGAGCAAAATGGTAGATGAATTAAGAATATTTGTTGAAAGCTTCCTCTAATATACAAATGCTAATAAGCAAATATATTAGAAAAGAGTACATGGTACTTGTATTTTGTATGAGGACAATAAAAATATAAAAGCTGAAGGGAAAAATATCAAGAGAATACAATTTAACTGAAGAGCGATAGAAGTAACTCATACTAAACATTAATTATCAAACAATTCTTGTATGTAAATATCTTACATATTATAACAATGATAGTAGTTTAAATCAACCACATATAAGTGGAAAGTCTTGTGCCACTAAATTTGAAGCTCATAAACATGAACAATCTCCATATCATTAGGTTTTATATGGATTGGGGCATTCAAGGTTTTGGCAATATCAATGCAACATTGTGAAGAACTCCCCGCACTTGAATTGTGCTCCATAAGCCTATTAAAAATTACCTCTTGACGTTGTTGGTTGTATTGCATCGGTTTGGGGATTTCAAATTTCAACCTTCAACAAAATAAGAAAAAATAACATCTATCTGAATATAAAATTGAGTCAAAACAAATATAATATAAGCCATGAAGTTAGGAAGAATAAAATTTAAGAACAAAATTTTCAAGCTCAAAACTAAATGTGATTGTCCCTTTTATCCAACTTAATTTTGTCATAAAATATCTCTATTCAAAAAAGACAATATTTAATGTTGTCCACTATTCAAATTTGTGTAGTTTGACTAATTTAAGTATCCTAGTGCTATATCCAACCAAGAACCATAAAGAAACCAAGAACTATAAAGAAAGGTAGAGGGAGGAAGGCTAATTTAAACGCAGAAAAATGAAGGCCTCTAGAAGAATTCAAACTCGTATCAATAGCAAGCATCACCTCCAACTTGAACATTACAGCCCTTATGTTTGGATTTTGGGCAATTTATAGGATTGAAACAATCAGATATTTATCAGTGTGGTTCTCTCAATTACAATGATTAAATTATCAT
>NW_027069559.1:762724-765093 GCF_002906115.3 Quercus suber | reverse complement strand
AAAAAAAAAAACAAAAAAAGAAAAAAAAACAAAAAAAAAAAAAAAAAAAAAAAAAAAAAACTATACGAAACAATTCTGAAGTTTAAACACTATATTCTAACTTTGTATAGTTTATACACACCTTTGGGTGCTTTAATCGGTCCAAAATTCTTTCATAAAGCTCTCTGGTCCTTTCAAACTCATCCTCTAATATTTCAAAATCAACGTATGCCTGTTATTAAACAAATAAGAAAATAAAAAAAAAACCAATGGTAATAGAATTCTTTTACAATACAAAAGAACCAAGGGCAAGTATATAAAACAATACTAAAGAGAATTGTTTTATGAATTAATAGCTTTCTCTTTTTATTTTCCTAAACTCTGTGTTTTTACAGATTGAATAAACTCAAATACTTATAATAAAAAAAATTCTTTATTTACACATACCCATATTTTGCACTATACGTATGGTACAAAAAGGGGAAAACAACATCAAACAAAAGGAAAACAGAAACATGCCTGAACTGAATCATCAAACAAAAAAGGCAGTAAAAAGGGGAAAAAAATCAAACAAAAGAATAGAATGCAAAATAAACTGGATTTAGAGATACCTAAACCAAATGATAAAGCTTCTATCAATATTTATATACCGTGAGGTGAGGAAGTCAGGAAGGAAGGAAGGCCGAGAGGCTGCAGTTAGAAGGGGTGAAACCGTAGTACAGAAACATGGGGAAGGGGAAGGAATCTAAAACCGTGCAACAAAAATAAATCTGAAACCGTGCAATAAAAGGAAAATAGAGAGATTGAAACCGTGAACTTTGGGGAAGGGGAAGGATCCTGAAACGTGCAACAAAAGGAAAACTGAAATTTTGAGTAAACCGTGTTTTTCAAAGGGTTCTCCAAAGGGTTTAGGTTAAAAAGGGCTTTGTGCTTGGGCTTTATGGCGGAATTAAATTTATAAGTGGGCTTTATGTTGAAAAAAGGGCTGGGAAATATTTTATATTTGTGAGTAATTTAAAATTGATAAAAACTATTTCAAAATTATAGGAAAAATACAAAAAATAGAATAAAGATGATATGGCTGTTGATGTGGCTCAACGTGAGCGTAGCAACATTAAATGCTACGCTTCAGCTTTTAGTATTATATAGATATAGATTGGCTCAGCTATGTCTTATTCCACAAATGCTAGAGGCAAAAGCAACAAATAGACATTTCATGATGTCATGCTACAGTTTATTCTATTACAAGAAGACTGAGATTAATGCATTGCAAGACTAATTATTTCATTAGGTCCATGGTTTAGGCTCTCATTTTGTTATCTAAATGTTGATCTTAGGGTCTTCTGAGTTTATAAACAAATACCATTGGTTTGGGGCAATTGGTTAATTAGAAACTGCAGTGAATAGACACAATCTAGTCTTGGGAATAAAAAGTTCAGGAATCAAATGGAAAAGTAGTCAAATAATCTACTCTTTGGAAGAAATAGTATTGGTTTTGCGCACAGAGTTCAAATGTAGGTTCAAGAGTGATTATGACTTACAAGGATGTAGACTCAAGGCATGCCAATAATCACATCATAGACTGTGCTTCAACTTTTCGTTACAACTTACAACACATGCTTTAATGCAAAAAATATTTTACTAATTTAGCTTGCAATTGCAGGGAATCATTGTTTTTGCTTCAGTAATGGCAACTCTTGGGTTACAAATTCTGCTTGAGTCTGTTCGGCAATTAATTGCACAGGTATGCAACTTTTATCTCACGTGTCCTGATCTAAGTTAAGGATGCAGAAGGCAGCAATGAGCATGCCTAGACTAGTACATATTTTAATCCAAGTTGGCTTTGAGAAGAGATTGAAATTAGCTCGCTTCTTGATGTCTTGTCAGAACTCTGAGGTCAAGTGTGACCTTGGTTCTTGTTACTTCATGAAAAGGATGACAAAGGTCTTGAGCGACTACCTAAATGTATGAGATCCTTGTTAGATCACATTCTGAGTTGGTGGATGCAACATTTGAACATGACCATTCTAAAATTTGATTTTCTGTAGTCATTTACCGTATCAGTTTGCCCTTTAATATTAATTTTTAATTCCTGTGTTGATTACAGACCCAGCCTGAAAAGGATCCTGAGAAGGAGAAATGGATGATTGGGATAATGGTCTCTGTAACCATAGTGAAGTTTCTGCTTGTGATCTATTGTCGAAGATTTAAAAATGAAATTATTAGAGCCTATGGTCAAGATCATTGTTTTGATGTTATTAATAATTCAATTGGTTTGGGAGCAGCTGTGCTGGCCATTCGATATTATTGGTGGATTGATCCCACTGGAGCTGTTATAGTGAGTTCATATGCATCTCTTCACACCACCCCCACACACCCCCCCCCCCCCC